>NC_084506.1:7773069-7943069 GCF_024500385.1 Phyllopteryx taeniolatus
CGGCCTCCCGCCCGAAGATAGCTGGGACAGACTCCAGCAGCCCGCAACCCTAGTAAGGATAAGCGGTAAAAGAAAATGGATGGATGGATGTATACGAATGTAAACATTGCATGCATGGGGATAGAAGTGCACCGTAATATTTGATGTTCTCGGGCCACGGAGGGATGCCCCCCCCCTTCCCCCCTTTGCACCCCGCCTTCCTTGCCTTACCGCTCTCGGCGCTTAACAAGTGCTCGCTTTTGGCAGGCTTTGACCGTTTTTGGGTGGTGGCTGGCTCCTGCGACGGTGGGGCGCGCTGGGGTGGGGGTGGTGGTCCGGTGCCCGTGCCCCTCCCTTTGGGACTGGACATCCCTGGGTCCTGGGAGGTCGGTGGCGTACCCCTGGTTGGGTCCCTTGCAGGACGGGGTCGCTGGCTCGGCTCCCCTACCTTGTGGGTAGAGGGGGCCGGGCCCACCCTTCCTCAATGTACTGGCTCAGCAACTCTGCACACCAGTTGACTAATATGCATGTGATATGGTATGGACATGCTATAGGCTTTAATTACTCATGGGACCATGGGACCACTAATAACAACAAACTTACATATCAACTCAGATTCTTACAGGTGTTGTTACTTGTGCTCAAATATCTAGACAGTGTCTAGACATTATATATCATATTGGAATGAAAGTACATATTTTTTACAACCCCTAGGTACCGCTATAGGTCTGTACAATACGACAATCTTTTTTTTTTCTTCATTTTCCTTGTACCAATGTATAACATCGATTTTCAGGGAAAAAAAGCACATGATAAATTACAGTAGTTGAGATCGGCAAATCATATCTTCAGGTTAGCATTTGACGCCATTTATGACCACAATGTTTTTTGTACACCCATTAGAATCTTCAAGAGGATATTCTATTTACGCTCTACTTCATATTTTTGTTGCACGTTACACAGAACCAGATCACACACATGCAGGCATGTAAGGAGAGATATCAGGCACCAAAAGTGCCATTGACTTCAGAATTGTTTTATTTACTGTATATAGTGTATATAGGGCAGCGTGGCTCAGGTGGTAGAGTGTTCGCCTCCCAATCTGAAGGTTGTGGGTTCCATCCTGAGCCCTTATGACCATGTTTGGGCAAGATACTGAAACCCCAGTTGCTGCGTTATCAGCAGGTGGATGAGGAAATAGTGTTAAAGCGCTTTGAGTAAGTACCTTGAAGTTAGAAAAGCGCTATACCAGTGAAATCCTATTTACCATTTTGTTTAGTTTATTGTAACAATTGTAACAAATTGCATAAAACACTGCATTATTTGTTTTTGTAAATAAAATGAGATAATCAGGTAAACAACTGGTAGGTTTGGATACAGTAAATGCAGTACAGTTCCATTAAAAAGAGTGGATCTATTGTTATATTGGCCATTGTTGGTAATCACTGATGTGATATTTTGATTTGTCTGAACTGTACTACATTCAATGACAATGCTATTCTCTTATATTTTGTGAACCATAAATCATTTTAATGAAGTCATTAGAGTTTTCTTTACAGTAAACACGCAATCATTATGAATGTTCTAAATCTCAGCTATCTGCATCGTAATAAATGGAAAACATGGAGGATCAAGGGAATCTGTATTGAGGCAGTGACAGAGGAAGTCTGCATACTTTTTCAAGCATGCCAATGTCAAGTTTCATCGGCTCTCGGCCAGAAAATTAATAGTCAAAGCCCGAATCCAGAGGCTTGCAATTGCCATTGAACTGGATGAAATTCATATCACTGCTGATACATTTTTTACATACCGTAGTTGTTGCACAAAGCTTAACTATTCCATTCCTTTGATCATAATCACGGGCACTATGTCGCTCTTGATTTATCTTTGAGCCTATTCTGGGATTCATGTATGGTTCAGTAAGACGCGTCACCGTCATTTGACCTCCTTGCGACACGGGCTGTGTTGACCCAGACATTACTGATACTGTGTTGCATTATAATGGCAACTGACGGTTCTGCTCTAAATGCTAATGCAGCATAATGCAGTGTAAGTAAGTGCACTTTTTCCTTGTACAATCTCTGGTGTGTCCTACTTTGTGTCGCACAACTCTGATAGTCTGTATTTGTTTTGAATTGGGGCTTGGTCGCAAGACTGTATACTGTGTATTGCATAAACTGCATGGTTTGGCTGTTGTCTTGGAAGGTTATCATGTCATCATGACATTTTCTAAATGGGTGAGCAGAAGGTCTTTCACCACTTACTGGTTTCATTTCAGCACCAAGCATTCGTGTTATAGAATTACTGTTGGTCAGTGAAAATGGAATGCAATAACAGCTTCCAGTCTGCTGAGAAGACTTTGTCCAAGATTTTAGAGTGAGTCAGATGGGATCTGTTTTTTCTTAGCTTGAATTGTTGGAATTTCAAGCTTGATTTCTTCCAAACCTACGTAACTCTTCTAAGCATGTGCCTTTATGGACCGGGTTTAGTGCCTTGTGCCACAAGCATTCTGAAACAGAAAAGGGCCTTCCCCCAGTAGTTCTGATTAAGTTTCAAACATATGTGTAAAACATCACATTCTTAAGCATTATCCATTTTGTTTTAATTTCTTGTAAAGAACACTTAATCGCAAATACTTGTCTGTGATTCCACGTGATCTTTGAGGTATCTGTGATCGTCCTAGTTGCAGCATGCTGCTGTCATTGTGACATCACCCCCCTGCACTTGCTTTACTGCAAGTAAAATAAAACAGCAAATTCAAAGGTGTACCCTTATAATCCAATCAAAGTCGTCTTAGCAAGTCCATCCATCCATCCAGTTTCCATACCGCTTCTCCTTACTAGGGTTGCGGGGAAACCGCAGTACACGGAAAAAAACAACGCAGGCACGGGGGGAGAACATGAAAATTCCACACAGGGAGGCCAGATTTGAACCCAGGTCATCAGAACTGTGAGGCATATGTGCTTAACTGTCGACCACTGTGCTGCCTGTTTTAGCAAGTCATGATGCCTATTCATTATTCATTAGCACATAGTAGGTTATTGAGGTTTTTGTTGTAAATGAAAAAATGTCAGCCCTGTCACCAATGTCCAGACATGTCAAACAAGTCATCTCATTGAGTAATTGTGTATTGTATAAGGCCAAGGTAGAGACATAAATCTAATCTAATCTAATCTAATTTTCTGACATAATTATTTTGTCGAATGAATAACTTTTTGCGTGCCTTTATCTTGGTGTATGTGTTTTGTTTCTTTCTATACTAAAGACATGTTGTCAGTGAGGTCTATTTGCACTCATGCCAAAACGTCCTAAACAGTCTGTAGGATTCAAAGACCCCCAGCAGCGGAATGTTGCTTGTGCGGAAACCCTTTGTAGTTCTAATCCCTTCCTTACCTCGGCCTTGATCATGCGTTCATTTTAGTTCACATGCTGTTAAAAGTCATTTATATTACTGCAGCTCTGATATGGTTTCAGAATGACTCTGTAAAGCGATACAGCAGTAATTCCCTTTGTAATCTGAGCTATGACCATGCAAGAAGCTGCTAATTATCACTGCAGAGGACATCAGTTACATTCCTTTACACCGTGACACATTTATTGACATTTCAAAAACGAAGTCACTTTTTTTTTTTTTTTTTAAATTGATGTCAGAATTTGACATTGATGGCATTTTTGGGAGGCTGTCATGTTAGGAGATGCTGAAGCATTTTGTGTGAATCTTCGGTGAGCTTGAGTTCTACATGTGCTCTCAAATTAAACTACACTTTCGAGTTGCTGACCTTGTAACTGGATCTTTGATTGCCACCGTTCAGTTCCAGTCTGTAAATCACTGACATTTATTGTAAAGCTATAAAAGGCATCAAAAGTACAGTGCCTTATTTCCCATGAAAGACACATTTCAAGTAAATCATTCAGCTAAAAATAATTTTCTTAACTGAAAAGTAGCCAATGGATTGCTTAGCATCCAATGGATCCACTCTATGTTGCAAAAAAAAAATCATTTCTTAGTTCACTGAACAATGAATTCACCACCACAATATCTAAAAGAAGCAATAAATGAGCGTGGAGACAAATTTCATCTGGGTGGAAAATATTTGATGTATATATTATACTGTTCAAAATAATAGCAGTGTGTTTAAAAAGGTGAGTAATCATCAAAAGTCTTCAAATAAATTGTATTTTAATGAACACAAATGCATTGGGGACATTCTATTTCAAAGCAAGAAATTTGGAAAAAGTAATTGAATTTCATAATATTTTACAGAAAGTCAAGAAATATGATGTTCAAAATAATAGCAGTGTTGACATCTGTCTTTACAAACTCAAAAATGTACTATATAAACTAAGAAATGCTTTAAGATTCAACTTTCCTGAGAATCATAAACTAATATTTAGTTGCATAACCACCGTTTCTGATAACCGCTTCACATCTGTGGTGAATGGAGTCGACCAACTTCTGGCACCGGTCAACAGGACAATTAATTGTACTACGTTCCACAATTCCTCTCCATTTCTTGGTTTTGCCTTATGAACAGCATTTTTGATGTCAGCCGACAAGTTTTCTATGGGATGAAGGTCCTGGCCACTCCATTACTTGAATGCTGTTTGTCTGGAACCATGATTTTGCTCGCTTGCTGGTGTGTTTGGGGTCACCGTCTTGTTGAAACACCCATTTCAAAGGCATTTCCTCTTCAGCATATGGCAACACGACTTCTTCCAGTATTCTGATGTACTCAAACTGATCCATGATCCCTGGTATGCGATAAATAGGACCAACACCATAGTACGAAAACAACACACCGTATCATGATACTTACACCACCATGCTTCACCGTCTTCACTGTGTACCGTGGCTTGAATTCAGTCTTTAAAGGACGTTTGGCAAACTGTCTGTGGCTTTAAGACCCAAAAAGAACAATCTTACTCACATCAGTCCACAAAATATTACGCAATTTCTTTTTAGGCCAGTCAATGTGTTCTGTGGCAAATTGTAGCCGCTTCAGCCCGTCTTTTTATTAACAATGGGACTTTGCGGGGGCTTCTTGCTGGTAACCTGGCTTCGCATAGACGTCGTCTGATTCTTACAGAACTCACAGGCAACCTTAGATCTTCTTTGATTCTCCTGGAGCTGATCATTTGCTGAGCCTTTGCCAGTTTGGTTATTCTCTGATCCATTCGGACAGTCATTTGTCTTTTTCTTCCTCGCTTTTCTGGTTTTGGCTGCCATTTTAAAGTGTTTGATATCATTTTAGCTGAACAGCCAATCATTTTCTGCACTTCTTTGTAGGTTTTCCCCTCTTTTATTAATTTCTTAATCAAAGAACGCTCTTCTTCTGAACAGTGTCTTGAACGACCCATTTTACTCTGTTTTTCAAGGACAAATACACAACCAGCATATGCAGCCTCAGTTGCCTTGATCCTGAAATAAGAGCCACCTGTTTAACACCTATTTTTTTTCACAGAATCAATGACCTCACTAAGTAAACTCAGCCCTGTTTTTTTTTTTTGAACACACCCCTTTCAGTTCATGATTCAGTTTCACAGAATCGTCATGCCTGTTGGGTCTGAAATTCTAACAAAAACAGTGATTTATCTTGCTAGTGAAAATATGATTCAAATAGGAGGACCTTTATCTTTTAGTATGAATCAGTAATAATCTGTTAAAAGGAATGAAACTATTTCAATACTCCGTTGACTTTTGTAGTATGAGTGTAGGGGCAATACATTACATGGACATCATGGATCATATTTCTAACATTAACCATGTTTAAAAAAAAAAAGAACCACTAATTTTATGTTAAATGTTAAAACAACACATATCACTGAAAAGCATACTGTATGGCAGCTAGCAAGTCTTCGTCGAGCACGGAGAAGCTAACACAGCTATCTCTATAGTCAGTCACTGCTTATTATGGTCAAGCATCACAAACAGATGACTCAAATTTACAGCACATGTCAGTCATTGAAGTCATTTCTCAACAAAGGCAGCTAGAGCCCAAAAGGCCAACACGAGAAACAAAACAGGAAGTAGAAACCTACCAAAATAAGATCAGTAACAGTGTGAATCATGACTTATCAGAGCTTATGCTGCATTCCAGAAAAGTGGGAAGTTGGATTCATCCCACTCGGATTGTACCAGTTGTGACTTCAAAGCGTTCCGGGCCAATTTGTGATAAATTTGTAAGATAAATAGGCCTACATAAAATCATATTTTGCTTAATTTATAAATTTACAAATAAAAGAATATGTTATCTTAATAAGAATTTCATACATTTCACCGAATAACTTCATGCAGGCAGAGTGGCATATCCTCATACAGTCAGTATAAATCACATTGTGTTACGTGAAGTTATGTCGAATGACTAAATCAAGATAGATAAACATGTTTTTACAATGTAGTAAATTATGTTTTACCATTCACAGTCTATGTCTCCATGGGGGTCGCCATTTTCGTGTGACGTCAGAATGGAGCAATTCGGTGAAGTCGGGTAGTTTGTTTTTTTTCCCCGACTTCGCCACTTGGACCACCCAGTTTGTGTGGCATTCAAGTGCACTTTTCCTGGTCGGAGGTCGGAAAACTCTAACTTCTCACTTTTCTGGAACGCAACATTATACCATCGACGCGGTTAAAAGATTTAATCTCCAACTGCCATGACATTTGAAACAGGGCTGGACAAAAGTACTTGGACGCTGCCGGAGTCTTTTCTGCTTAGCATGGGAGTCCATTTACTTCATGATAACTTCTGAAGAATGTTTTTTCTTCTTCTCTTACCACATCATTCTTTTACCATTGTCCTTTTAGAAAAATGCCAAAGGAAGAGGGTAAATACACACACAGTAAGTTCATCCTTTGATACTGGCTGAATCACACACAGCCCACAGCTACAAAACTGCGCTAAGAGTTTTCATGAAGTGACAATGGTTCAAACTCCCAAATTTTTTGAAGATTCAGGGATTTTTTTTTTACAGCAAACTCCAGTTTGTACAACTGTTCAACCAACTTTGAGATACTACTAAACATTGTCAAGTTAGATGCTGGATTAATAGGCCACACTAATGTTTCTGAATAATTAAACATCCAGTCCGTTCTTCAATATTTGCGATTTACAAAAATGTCAAACGATGTGTTTTACGCTCAGCTACTCACCCCTCACTTCATTTAATTTGTATATACTAGTGTTGAGTTTTGCTCCTTGCTCCTTTTCTTTTATAAAATCATATGCATTGTTTAGCTCAGCTTTCACTATATAACAAAACAGTCCCTTGTGTCATGGATGGGAAGTCATCACATTACTTGGAAGACTATCCATTCTATTGTTAATTGTATACCAGCTAATCTATTTGAATTTTTACAGGTGGCAGTAAGTGGTTGACAGATGCCAATCACCTGAGGATAAGGTGATAAATGCACAAATCTGAGATCTGCTCACAATCTCAATTGCTACCGCAATGATGTGAATGGTGAAAATAAATTCCTCTACTGTATCTAATAAATATCCTCAACAAAGTGGAGCAGGTACTGTACCTTGGTCCATGTGCCAGCCCCCGATTATGTTCTGTGGAAATCATTTATCTATTTTTATTATAACCCTGATAATTGTACATTCTACCATTTACTGTTTTGAAATGTGAAAGTGACAGTTTTGTTAAATGACAATAAAAGACCTTTGCAGAGTAATGTACGTGCGTGCATACAAACTATAGGTAAAACAGATATGAAGAGCTATTTTCCAAACCAGGTAAATCAACTTTGATTATTCAGAGAAATAAACATTCATTCACTCACACCTGCTCGTTTTTTTTTTTCCATCCTGTTCAAACGATTAATTGGCTAAGTCTGAACATACATTCATTCATTCATTCATTCATCTTCCTTACCGCTTACGGGCGTGCTGGAGCCTATCCCAGCTATCTTCGGGCGAGAGGTGGGCTACACACCGAACCGGTCACCAGCCAATCACAGGGCACATATAAACAAACAACCATTTGCACTCACATTCATATATGTGTATTCACACCTATGGGCAATTTAGAGTTTTCAGTTAACCTACCATGCATGTTCTCGGGATGTGGGAGGAAACCGGAGTACCCGTAGAAAACCCACGCAGGCACGGTGAGAACATGCAAACTCCACAAAAGTGAGGCCGGATGTGAACCCGGGTCCTCAGAACCGTGAGGCAGACGTGCCGCCATAAGTCTGAACATGTTCAACAAAAAGATAATAGAGTCTGTACACAATAAATGGCATGGCAAAATCCATCTTTTTTAAATTTTGCTTTTATCTAATTTTCGAAAGCACTCTTCATATCTTTCTGGCTACTTCCTCAGTCATATCAATTGATGGAATTAAAAAGATAATCTCCCCCATGAATGAAAAATAAAATATAAAGCTTTATTCTGGGTTTTTTTTCTGCAATTACCACACGAACAGAATGTGGCAGTAACAATTCACAAAATGAGAGATGAACTTTTCTGAGTCAAATATGTGTGACAGAGCACAACACAACCATTTTTCAGTGTATTTATTTATTTGCTAAAGCTGTGATGTGATCGCGACTACCAGATTACCATATAATTACAAATGACAAACTTGATTAACAGTGTTGCACAGAGTAACAAGAATGTATGAGTGAAGGTCGTACTCGCATACAGTATGTTATTGTTTTATGTATGTTAAATTCAATTGTGCTTCTTTGCTGGTAAATTCCTTTGAAGTTTCCATCAGCTACAACTACTTTTGACAGGATATAAATGAGTTTGAGTCAGTGGAACCACTGTACGGCAATTTGCCACGTGTGTTATACATCACAGAGCCCCAAAAGACTTCACTAAATGCATCATCAGTTTAAGCTACAGGCAAGACAACCTTTAAGATACAGCTGAAGTCAATGAGCTGGTGGTCGGCAGGAGGACAGATTAGAGCTGGAAATGAAACACTGGTGGAATGAGTTCACAATGTTCACTAAGCTTCAGTATCTGCTGCTTATGTGCATGTGGTCATTGTGCGTGTTCAAAACCCATTCATCCATCCATTTTCTATACTGCTTGTAGTGTGTATAAATGAATGTCCCAGTGGCCACGGCAGTCACATTTCAGGCCACCGTGGTTAAAATGTGAAAGACTCGACAGAATGCATGCGGGACAGAATGGCTAAACGTGATAGACCTTAGTAGCTGTGAATGCCAGGCCAGGTTTTAAAACTGTCCAAAAATGTGCCGCAGCAGTCACAGTGCAGATGACAAACCTGGTCAGCCATAGTAAAAGGGGGTGAACGCAACTCAACGTAACATTGCGAAATAGGGAGTAACAAACTTGGAAGTCATCTGTAGTGGGAAACTGTATTTCCCCGAGAATGTCACAGTCTTCAGTGCGGATTTTGTCCCATTTTGTCATGTTTTGTGATGGTCCTCACAGCAAGTTAGTATGTATAGTAGCCATTTTGTTGCGTTCAATCACGGTGCCTGCCGTGTGATGGTTTACGGGCCCAGCGCAGCACTCTGTGTAGTGTTCTACTACGGTCTGACGCCACACGTGCGGTCTCGGAGGGAGTTTAAAGCTGGACCTGGAAGTGGCGCTTCATTCTAGTCTGCCGTGGCCGCAAATGTGCATCACAGCTGCCTGACGCCTATGTTTCATCCATAGAAGCATTGAGTGAATGTGAAACATGTGTCAGACCTTAACAGAACATGCGAAATGTGAGGGGACCCCATCAGAACGTAACGGACCAGGAGGGAAAGTACCTGTATCTGGAGTAGACCATGGGCCGAACCATAGTGCATCTTTGACCCTCTGGGACTCAGCACCTCCCCCCCCCCCCCACCCCCACAAACCACCCTCCCACCGCCACGGCTCAAGACAGAGGTGATAGGCTTTGAGAAAACTCTAGAAGACTTGAATGTGGAGGAAAAAAATGGCCCAAATCCCACAGCGAACTACATGTCGTGTAAACGAGGCTGCAAAGGTCACATACCCCCTGCCAGACCGGTCAACGCGTCGTATTGCGCCGGGCCAGTAAACTGTCACACACGTACTGCGATTCTCCATATTAGAGGTTTGTAGCTGTTGCTACAAAACCCGAATACAGAGAAAAGAATTTCTTGCTGTAGGCACTGGGAACATAATGTAAACCCAGCATTATCCTGTACAGTGTTCGAGCTAGAGTATATCCCAGCTTACTTTGGGTGAAAGACAGGCTACATCCTGGACTGATCGGGGACAGTACCACAAGACCATCAGTGACTTGTGTTCAAAACGAAACCACTCAATTACTGGAACAGCGATAGTGCTCATTGTTTCTCTCTGCTCTCGTGTCAACTCGGTAAATACAACCAAATGTTGCGGGATATTCGAAAAGCATTTTCTTCCACTGTGATGCTTGTCTGACTCCGAAAGTTAAAATCATCAAATTTTGTCTTTGTCGTCTCCTTCCTGCTGGGTAATGCAACCAAAAATGAAGCATGACGATTAAAGCTGTGAGTTAGTCGTGTGTAAAGTTACATTTTTCATTTCAAGTGCTGATGAATTATAGAACGCAGTTCTTGCCACCTTAATAAGGTCTAATTATTCTTAGTCATAATGGAAAGCTGAAACTGAACAGTGCAACAATAAAATCCATATTGTTTGAGAAACTCATCACGCCGCCAATTAGGTTATTTTTCTTTTCTTTGTCTGCTTTGTTGTATTACCTGTGTTATTAACATTGCAAGGCACATAGCTTTTTGATATTATCGGTATCTTTTCCCAAAGGTCTTTGAGGAAATACAGTAGCCTACTTGCAGCAGCTATAAAAATAAAGTTGTATGTTGTGAAAGTGGAAGCTTTAAAATGATGGTTTCCCTGAAGAGATTACTATAAATACTGGATTTCCAACATTTTTTTTCAAAGAAGGGCAAATAAAAGTGCTGAAGGCTTTTCTACATGAAATAATATTTTCACTTTTCTCTTCTTGATTGGCTTCAACAAAATAATCTAGCCCCTTTCACACTGCCTGTAAAAGCTGGCATTTTCCACCAGGGGGAAATATTTTGACAAAATATTTTGCCTTTCTTATATTTGGTATGTAATATGGTCTCTATGGTGCCTCAGTAAACGTGAAATATGAATTAAAATCGTATTCCTGACTTCTAGACGTTTTTCTGCCAAGAGGCCTGAAATCAGGTCGTTGAAATTTCTTATCTGCATCACTCGCAAAGATCTCTGCCTTCCCTTTCCGCGCCCGAGCCACTGCTGTCAACAAAAATAAACACGTGTGCTCTCACAAGTGGGTCTTCTACAAACAGGCAACCATTCAAAGAAAAGGGGGCGGTCTTAGCCAAATATGGACACAGCGGATACAGAAGTAGCTGTCAGAAGGGGCTTTTCTGGACACTCGTATGACAAAACCAAGGTATTTTTTTTAAATGAAATTGACACGTTTATACTAAGTCCATGTTAAAGAGTCACTCTATGGAGGTCTAAATAGCCAAAATACAAGACCTTTAAACACCTAAAAAGTGGGGCATGAAGTCACCTCATGAATATTTCGCCTTCCGAAATATTATCACGGCCGTAACAGAGACAGCATTGCACCTGTGTGTTAGGAAATGGTGGAAAGATGCTATTTTTGATACAATAGCTGTTATCCCGTGTTCTGACCCACTCTTCACTTATCTTTTTTTAAATTTGTTTTCCTTTACTTATGTGGCCTAAATTGTTCAGTGTCATCCTGCAGACAACAGTTACTCCTGAGTCTCAATGTGCTGTTCTCTCATCTCTCTGTGTCATTTACTGGAAGCAGCAGGGCAGAACATATTATTGATTGGAGTAGATTTGTGAATCTGTGGAAGTTTCAGCAGGGAAATTACTCCAGAGGTATCCGTCAGGCTGCTTGTGGAGTCTGCAACATGCATACTTACAGCCCCACTGTGCTCTGATAGATGAATGAAACGAGAGCAAGCTGCACCTGTATACTCCATTCACCATATAGTTAATGGTCCTGGAAGCTCTCCAGTAGAAACCTGCTTGAAGAGTCACACCAAGTAGAAAAATATGTTTTTATTTGGGGTGGGACTTTAAGGCATTAATTGTGAGTAGTTAATTACAACATTAACACATTTATTATTCCATCCATCCATTTTCAACACCGCTTATCCTGGTTAGGGTTGCGGGACGCTGGAGCCTATCCCAACTGACTTCGGGCAAAAGGCGGACTACACCCTGAACTGGTCGCCAGACATTTATTAGTTAAAAACATTAATGGATTTGAATCACAATGTGTGTTCCAAACAATGCGGAAAATTTGTCATTGCACGATTTCCTTGTACATCGATTACAGACCCACGTCAGAGCTCGGCTACCATCCATGCCTTCTCAATACCGCTCTTCCTGCTCAGTTGCCTGGCGCTGGAGCCTATCCCAGCTCACTTTGGGTGAAAGGCGGAGTACACCCGGAACTGGTCGGCAGTCAGTCGCAGGGCACATATAGACACGGACAACATTTATTAAAAAAAAAAAAAAAACTCCCCGATGGAATCATTGATATGTTGTTTTGAGCATTTTGTGCAAAAAGGAATTTTCATACCACGAAAGCACTTCAACCCTCCAACATTTGATCCAACTTTTCAACTGCCAGCCACGCAGAAACCATTTAAAGGTAATACTGGTCTAAAAAATAAACTGCCCTGAAATGGCACTTTAACTTTAGGTCTGTTTAACTTTGGCCAGGGATATTTTCCATTAGTTTTCTACTGTTTTGTATTGAAATTCAATTACTTTAAATGTATTTTTCCAAAGTCATTTTTTATTCCGTCGTCCACTAAAATCAATTTAAATTAAATGTTGCTATTTAGGACAAATATTGTTATACAATTAAAATGTTATTCATCAAGATTAATTAATTACAAAGCCACTAGTTAATTAGATTAATTGTTTTAATCGAGTCCCACCCCTAGTTTTTATTTAACTTGTAAAGTGTTTCTTTTTTCACCTTAATCATGTGTTGTCACAGTTTTTGCAGTTGGTCATTAAGTTCTGAAAATCAAAGTAAAAAAAAAACATACCGGTACCGTAATTTCTCATGTATAATGTGCATTCCCCCCCCCCCCCCAAAAAAAAATAGTCAAAAGTTAATACTGCGCATTATACATAGGTATAGGGGAAAATGGAAAAAAAAACATTCACGTTTTATAAATGTATGCCGCCATCTAGAGGTTATGAAAAAGCTGTACACTTTCATTCCAATATGACCAACAAAATACAAAACTTAAGTGCAATCTCGAGGTGTTGCTGAAGAAACTGGTCTTTTGAAGTCAATGAGGGCAATTACACTGTTATTGTATTTTTTCCATTCCAGTGAGGACATAATTAAAATTAGGCTTAGTGAAACAACTTAAATGTTACAATAATGGTGTTTTTCGCAAATTTGATGCGTTCAGTAGGGTAATTGCCTTGATCCTCCTGCAATTCTTAGCTTTAATACTTTAATAATAAGTAATCATTTAATAATAATAATAATTCTCCAGTGCTTGGATAGATATGGTGAGGCACCTTCGATTAGAGAGTGAGGTCAATTTAAGCCCTGTTTTTGTCAGTTTGGTGTGTGACTCACCAGCACTATTTAGTGTTTGACCCTGACTATGCCTTAGAGAGTGCTTAGCATCTTAAAGTCCCTATTCCCTTTTGATTCATTTGGTGACAATTACAAAGCCAGCTCATTGCCAGTAAACTGCATCCCCTTACATGGATGTGGGCAGTGCTGTAATGAAGAACACAGACCCACTGCAAACTGCAGCTGCAGTTCTGCAACCCCAAGCCACATCAGAGAGCCACCTAATATTTCAGCCTGTTTTGCAAAATGGCAAATAAATTACCATCTGCCAAAAGAATCATGGTTGATTTATAGCAACAGCAGTTAAAATATTTAAATGGCAAATAAAAATCATGAGGAATTATACTTGGATGTGTGCACTTGCAAAATGTCACACTCATGATTCTGCCCCCAACTCTGTTGCACCAGAGACCAGCCATATAACTGTGAGGCACGTCATGCCCCCTTTTAGTTTTTAATCACTGTTGAATCCATCTCTGACTTCTCATGTCCCTTGACAGTATAAATTGCTGAACATGTATAGTCAAAGCAAACACAGCGATGAGCTTATTAAAGACACTGGGAGTGGAGAGGTGGCGCTTGGCTCTTCCTTCAGCTGCTGCATTGGCTGTCTGCTCAGCAGTGAGGAGGAGTTACAAGAGGGAGAGCGAGGGAGAGAGTAACAGAAGGGTCTGAGTGCAGTGCTCTTGCTGGGAAACAGGCAATGCCTGTTAGTTGCGTCTCTACTGAGCGGCACATCAGTTGGGCTGCAGCTACCAGGAGAGCCGAGCACCGGCAGTGCGGGGGACAGAGCTGCTGAGCACAGCACGCTACACTAGAGCAGACGAGCGTGCTTAGCGAAGCACAGGCAGAAAACAAATTGCACACTTCACAGAAGAGAAGCTGAAGAGAGTGTCAGGGTGAGAAAAGTTACCAGGTCAGCAGGAGTGGAAGCGTGGAAGTGGAGCAGCTGAGACCGACTGAGTTCCCACTCGCAACTGGGAAAGTAGCTACCAAAGATACAGGAAAACATCACTTTGCCTCAAGAGATGAGTAATAGTCTTAACAGGAGCCTCCTGCACAGCGATAAGGACATTGAAAGCAAGACATCAGCAGCAAGCCTAAGCAGTACAGCTCCACTCACTTCTTCACTGGACTCTTTCACACTCAAATTACTCAGCTCAGCTGTGTGATTTGTGGTGGATGTTATTTGATTTTCATCTTTGCATTTTCATCCTTTCTTCTGGTTGGGAAGCAGCGGAGACTTGGAGGGCACGTTGTTCTGTCCTGTCCTCTGAGACTATGTTAGACTGTGCGTCAGGGAGCTCTTCATCAGCAGCTGCAGCCCTAGAGCATGGAGAAGTCCAGCAGTGAGGAGTCAGCCATACATCGTAGCCCTTCAGTAGATAGCTGTGACTCTGATTTCCCTCAAGCCTCCACGTCTGGCCGCCCATTTGGTGGCCGCGGCTTCACTGCCGGTGCTTTCTACGGCTCCACGGGGCCACGTAAAAACACACAGCAGGGTCAGGCTGCAACAGCATCAGCTGAGGCCAGCGCAGGAGACAAGAGCAACAACAAATACAGCTCACCCAAAGGGAGCAAGTACGTGGTCTTTTACCTGGATCTATCATTTGTCTTCCTTTTAGAATTCAAGAAGTTTAACATGGCAAGAGGCTGCCTCTGCTGCTTGAAGTATCTGATGTTCATCTTCAATCTCATCTTCTGGGTAAGTGCCTCATTACTCCATCTCATTACTCCATCAATAAATGCTTTTGATGCGAATGTGAAGTAGCAAATGTGATTAAATGTTGATAGACTACAGTACAATCTATGTATCACATTTAAAGGGTTCTATTTGTATGCAGTGTTTTAAGAAAGAACATCTTGAAGGATCGAGGCAGTGTAGTCAGTGCGATCATGCATTTCTAATTATTACATCAGCCTGTTTTCTTTTTTTTTTTTTTGAGTGCAGGTTGCTATTCTTAGATGTCATGACACAGGCAGTGGCGTTGCAGCAGCTCTTCTTTTGTATGTGGCCAGAGGAGGGGAGGGAATGGGAGAGGGGTAGATTAAGGTGGCATCGCGGATGAGACTTCAGTGGGGTCACTTTCAGGGTGTCTTTATAATTGTATTTAAAAATAATGTTTTAGCCAAGTGAGACAACATAAGAGCTGAAAAAACTTTAAAATCATTCTTTCACTCCGCTGATTTGTGCATCTTGTCATTACTCCATTCTTAAATGTGCTTGCTATAAAAGAAAAATACATGATCTAATAGTGATAGATTTCTGGGAAAAAACAAATACGTGTGTGGTGGGCTCCACTGGGTAGCCAAGCATGGGCATCTTTTGTAAAAGTGGGAATCCCTTGAATGTTTACAGAGTGGATTATAAGGCTTATGGGTTATTGGGCCAACGTCTTTTGTGTGAATGCAGTCAAGCTGGAAGTATAAAAACATCCCTTATCCATATCAACTATGGCCCACCATGCCACTGGTGTATGAGCTGGTCCTAACTGGGACACACTGGAGGCTATCGAGATCATTAGGCAGAGCCCAGCTGTGAACAGGTCAGCATTGAAAAAGCACACACATACACATTAATCACACAAAACAACAAATCTCTATGTCTTGGCCTGATCCCTATACAAAAAAAAAAAAAAAAAAAAGGCAGCGCTGCACATTGCTAGACTCGGGGCTGCAAAGAGCAGTGCTGTGTGCTGCTTCAGGGAAAGTTGCAGTATCTATATCATCCTGTATCATTACTCATTTCACAAAGAGAAGAAGCAAGTAATTGGCAGAGATGCGCAAAAGGCCTTGGGGGGCTCTTCAGTGAACACTGCCTCGATGTAAATGTTTGTGCAGGAGAATGAGGAGATTCAGTGAGGCTTAGCTGATGGGGGATTCTTTCATTCTGACATTGATTTGCCTTGATACAGCATCTCTTGTGAACTCTGTATGTGTGTACTACAAGTACTACAAGTTCTCAGGCTTTGACGTCTAGCATTTCAGTTGGAAAATTAAACTGAATGTAACATTGTCATTGTACACTGTCAAAAAAGGGGTAGATGAAATAATCGATGCATTGGATGTAAGGAATCTGGTTAAATGTGTGAAATTGATTGTGTTGGAAAAATGAAGTGCACTATTAGCTTAAAACCACCATCTTGAATTATTGAAACTCTGAAGAAGAGCAACATGACAGCTGTTGAAAGTTTAGGTACTCAATAAGGGTGTCCCGATCTGATCTTTGAGATCGGAAATCGGTCCGATGTCAGCAAAAAAAAAAAAAGTATCGGATCGGACTGAATCTAAAATCTCTGATTTTACCACTCTTATACAAGCAGTCCATTCCATGCTCTATTCTAGCACTTCTATCCAGCAGCTGCCGGACTGCATGCAGAGACCATGTGATCATAACAACAGGTTGCTAAGTTGCAAACATAATAGCAAGGAGTAAGAGTGAATGTTGGTTGCTTAAAGTTGTTTATTGAGACTCCAGTTGAAGTTGACTGTAAAACTAAACACATAAAATAAAATAATTATACCTATTGAATATTCAAATACATCACAGACTTCGTTTCTATTTCATTTTTGTTCACAAAAATCGCTAGCTCAAAGCTAACACTCAATGAAAGAAAAACACAAGCTAGCGAAAATTAGGATTGAACACATGGCATTTATATCTCTCAAAATAATGAATATTGGTACACAAATACTGTATAAACACATAAAAACAGGCCATATAGCAATGCTCTCTGGCATATATTCTTCACACTCGGTGAAAAATGAGTTATAGTAACAATATTCGATAATGACTTCTACTTACTTTGTTACTACAAGTGGGTATCTCGTTGCGTGCACCACACTGCCCCTCAGAGGTCGAGACATCTGCAAAGCCAACAAGGCACAAACACAGAGAGCTAAGCACCTCAAGCCTCACTACATGATTCCTAATCTCCTATCTGTCACGATATTGTCAATAAAACTAAACCCCATTTGCATCAAGAAGTTCAAAAGTGTATTGCCGCACATGTGGAAAAGGCAAATGATGTTCCCACCATATACTCAAAGTAAAAAAAAAAAAAAATTTTTATTTAACTTTGTTATTTTTTTGGTTTAAAAGTATAATTTGTATTTATTATTTATTGCGGTTATTTTTTATGATTTTCTATTTTGGTTTTCTAAATATTCTATAAATATAATATATATAAATATTTTTATATTTCAGTTATTGGTTTCATTTGAGTTTTTACAGGATTTTCTAATATATTTTTTTATTTATTGTATTCAACTGTATTAAATTCTTATTTTTAAAGTTACTTTACGTGACCCTTTGGTTAATAATAAATGGGTCAGTTTTTTTCTCACACCTACAGTTGCTAATTCACGTTCTCTGTTTGAGTAATATGACTTGATCAAAACTTTTGCAACATTCTATACTACAAAATAAGAAAAGTATGTATGTTTATTGCTGATATGGGAACTGACCGATATCGGTATCGGCCAAAACTCAAGGCTGCAATATCCGTATCGGATCGGAAGTGAAAAAATGCCATTCTGCCCTGAGTGACAGTAGTAAAACTGCAAAAAAAGTAATCTTTCAAGAGAGACGACTATAAGAAGCCACCTGTTTCATTAAGTATTTTCTCAGGTCCAAATAACAGATCTTCACTGAGTTTAGAGCAGAGTTAAACAATGTTGACGTGGCTCTCTTCTGTATTCGGCAATGTTCCTATGAAAACAGCAGAACTCAGGAAATTCTCAAACTAAAATACCTACCACAGAGGCTGTCTGTATCAATAAAATGTAAAGTGCATGTGATGAAAGCTGTGAGCAAAGACCTTACACTACACCGTATCTGCGCTAGAGTAACAAAATTCAGTGCCGTGTGTGTCAGCTCTGGCCCATTGTGCACATTTAACAGATCAGAAGCAGCCACCGTGTATGACTGTAAGTCAACCTTGAGCAGCTTTCTCCAGGGGCCGTCTCAGGGGATTTTCTTGATGGCATTTACTCGCCCGGGTCTCTCGAAAGCTCAATTTAAGCTTAACCCCATTTCTGTGGGAAACTCTCAGCACTGCTACACATTCTTTGTCACAATAGTCAGAAAATTAGCTTTGGATTTATGTTTTTTGTTCAAACTAACTTGTTCCCTTCAAATGCAAAATGTTCTCATGTGTTTCAGTCTCAGCACACCATTAAGTGGCTATGTGCTGTCCACTGCCCCACATAAGCCCTGTGGTGCAATAACTGAATTCATTCCACATTCATTTTCTTTTAATGAGCATCCACTATTCATATTTGCTTACTTTTACATGGATTGATATTAATGATTTCATTCCACCCTGAGTAAATTTTAACTGTAGCTTAATCTGTGTCCTGAGACAAACTAATTAGGTGATGGTTGGGTCAAACTGCAGCTTGTGGTTGTTAAATCTTCCTTGTCGGCGAAAAGAGGGCTGGTATTTTGGATTGTGGTAAAGGGCAAAGTCAAGTAGAAAGTTAGGGAGCCTGTGGATTGTTGCAAGTCACTAAAGGTTCATTCGGGATTTCTAAGCATTCAGCGATGTCTGGAGGTACGGTGGGAAGTATTGTGACACTCCTAAAACTGTGCTGTTCTACCTTTGACACGCAGTCACAAGGCTGCTGCAGTTTGTAGATAGGTTTCCCTCTGAAGATCTGAAAACATATCTCAGCTCTGAGGAGCAGAAATTGCACAGCGTGAACCAAACACATCTATGATAGGGTCTCTTGCTTTCTGTGCCCTCATCATCATCTTGTTATACAAACATGTTATACACACTAACAATATAAATACACTCATTATCCACACACGGTTCACTTTGTAGACATCCAGTGGTAACTTGAAGCACAAGGTAAACAGTGACAGGCACTTCAGGCATCCCCATCCCATCCTCAGAACCCCCCAGCAGTTGTTCGTGACCATCTGGCTCCTCTTTCTTTTCAGGGATTAGAGGAGTCTGAGCTGTAGGGGGGAGTTTCGGGCAGATTAGAGCATTATTGGAGGCTTCTGTTAGGATTGAGACTAGGGCTCCTTCGCAGAGTTTCAGCTTTAAAGCCAACAATCATCCAAGCAAATGGCCTTTATGCCATGACAATGTGGACTGTCGTGGGAGGAGGAGGATCCATTAATTGCTGTTTGAATGGCAGGATAGGATGAACATATCACTGATGACATGCATGCTGTGAGCGAGATTTTCTGACCTTTTCACCTGCAGTATGTCCCATGACAGCCCCCATAATCTCATCCATCTGTGGTTCACTTTCATGTCATCTCTTGAAAGTGATTTTTGCAGTGGAATTGAACATTTGCATTCACCTTAGGTACACCTAGACAGTGTTTGAAATTCCAATACAAGAGCTGCCACAAATTCTAATTTTTGTTACCTGATCCCAGGTTAGATATCCCTACACTGGCATTAAGAAATGGGTGGGAAGAATAAATAAGAAACCACTCACATTCATTCCCTGAAGCAAGGAACCCAACTGCTCCTCGGGGAGCCATGGAGCTGTCCTTGCGCCACTGTACAACTCAATTTAACAGTGCATAGACCTATGTCAAGGCCTAATTTTTTTAACCTAAACCTATCCTAAAAGATTGGATCACGAGCAAATCCTAAACTGACATAGATACATTCACAGAAACAACAGAAGCCTAGCTCACACTGTAATGTATGTCAAATTGCCTGGAAAAAGAAGAAGTGAAATGCCAAGAAAGAAAATCAAAAATTATCGTATATCATAAAATGAAATGGACAAGCAATGGATCACTGTGGAGAGATACAGTAGATCGGAATCCAACTACCATAATTTCTGGTGTACAAACCGCACCCATGTATAATACGCACCCCCAAAGTTGACCTCAAAATTATTGAAAACCCGTCTACCAATGTATTATGCATTTTTACAATGCAGGATTTTGCTTCTACCCATATAATCAAAACATGAAGTATTATCTGTGTTTTGTTAGTTTTTACTCAAAGAATTATTCTGAGGTGAAGCACTTTATTTGAACACGTAATACTTTCTTTTTTGGGCTAGGGTTACCTGCTCTTATTTTTAAATTCACAGCCCTACTTTTATTTAGTAAATGAGAAAAAAAAACATTTGTGCTCATATGTTTGATTACCAAGGCTGAATTTGTAAGATGTGTACAATTCTTTAAAGAAAACATGAAAGGCCGGGCAAAACACATTTAATTTTAGCTTAATGGGATTCAAATTAAACAGTCAAGCATTTAAGAAATGCATTATCATTAAACAAAACATAACCATAAAGAAATTAATGATGGTTGTTGTTCCGTCATCAGTCATTTTAAAAAACAATATTTCACAAATTCTGCCAGGGTATGTAAACTTATGACCACAACTGTACATATAACAGTCATATTGGAATGAAAGTGTGGGCTACACCTTTTTCATAACCACTAGTTAGCGGTGGCATTTTGGAATGAAAGTGTATAGCTTTTTCATAACCTCTAGGTGGCGGCATACATTTATAAAATGGGAAGGTTTTTTTCCATTTCCCCCTATACCTATGTATAATGCGCACTATTGACTTCTGACAATTTTTTTTGGGGGGGGGGAGGGGGGGGGAATGCGCATTATACACGAAAAATTACGGTAAGTGCACCAATGTCTGCAATAATGCATGAACATCCTTGACAGAGATAATAATAAATATCTCTGACAGTGTCAATCAAAAACAAAGCATTATCCATCCATCCATTTTCTGAGCCGCTTCTCCTCACCAGGGTCGCGGGCGTGCTGGAGCCTATCCCAGCTGTCATCGGGCAGGAGGCGGGGTACACCCTGAACTGGTTGCCAGCCAATCGCAGGGCACATAGAAACAAACAACCATTTGCACTCACAGTCATGCCTATGGGCAATTTAGAGTCTCCAATTAATGCATGTTTTAGGGATGTGGGAGGAAACCGGAGTGCCCGGAGAAAACCCACGCAGGCACGGGGAGAATATGCAAACTCCACACAGGCGGGGATTGAACCCCGCACCTCAGAACTGTGAGGCTGACGCTCTAACCAGTCAGCCACCGTGCCGCCCAAAGCATTATTAATACAGTATTTGTGTTTTCAACGCAGCGCCTGTTTTTAATAGGATTAGCTTGTCCAGATGTGCCTAGTGCCTACTGAATATTTATGAATTAAGTGTGCTTTAGCTTCTATTTACTTTAGTATCTTACTGAAGTGCATGAGCACCATTTTATTTATTTGTGGTTGTGGCGATATAGACTTTAGCTGGTGGGGCCATTACTGTGTCTTGTCAAAAGTTACAGCCTCATCTGATATTCATGTCTAAAAGAACATTCACAGCTCAGCAGTCTTGTCTTTGCATGGACAAGGAGGAAGTGGTATCAAAGCTCTACTTTCTATAAGGAGATAAACATTCCTGAATTTATCCGCTTATTCTGGAGGCTGCTGCTGGAGTTTTGCACTGTGGCACTTTGTACAAGGCAATCCAAAAACAGAAAACGTACTGATTCAATCGCTGACTCTAACTAATGAGGATTCAAATGTATAGGCATTGACAGGTTCTTCTATGAAAAATCATCACCCCACATCTGGTTTAATGGAATTTCACAAACGACTTCACACGAGCTGTTGTTCTCCCATTGGGTTCCCAATGTGTTGTGTCAAAGTAATTTGTCTGGTTTTCATTTTCCATATCAGCACTTAGGTATCAGTGTGTTCAGTCGTCTTTCATGGCTCAAGAGGTCCCCCCCCCCTACACACACACACACGCTCTTCCTCTTTCACAAGGGACACAACTGAACCACATCAGTCACTTCTAGTTGAAACAAGGATCAGGGAAGAGGGAACTAGATGAGTGAGGAATACGCTAAGCAAGAAAATGAAGCCATGTGCTGTGCTACCATATGCATATAATGCCATCAAACCAATATGATTATGACTTTGATTTGATTTTGAAAAAAAAAAAAAAATAGCCAAACGCAACCTGAACAGGCCTGTTTAAGTGTAATCAAATATTGTGCTGTCAATTAAGACTCATAAGATTAGCTGCCTTTGAGGGCTTTGGTATGTCCTCACTTGTCAATAGCAAGGCATCATTTAAGTAGACGCCATCATGGTATTTACATGCATTGCAGATTGTCCAATTAACATCCTGTATAGATTGTTAGACATTGATTCAGATTGATTGACCTCCTTGGCAAATATCTCAGTACACATGCTTTGTCCGTTTGCATCATTAAGGGAGTTCACTCTAATTTACACATCTCTACAGCTCCTTCGATTTCTTGTCTGGCCATTAGTGGACGTTGCAGATCAACTTATCCGCTTTAGATGTTACTACTGGGGATACAGGTAACACAGGCGGATTAGTGTTGCTTGATGTTACTGATGCACAGTCGGTAGGTGGAACTGGTGAAGAGGAATTTAGTCCCTGACTGATGACAAATGTAACACTGTAGACTAAAGCAGTGATTCCCAACAAGGGTGCCGTGACACATTAGTGTGGCGTGAGAGATTATAGGGGTGCCGCAAGAAATTTTCCTGTTTCCCAAAATATGTGTAAAAGCTATTATTCATTCATTACAAATATACCTTTGTTAGTGTTGCAATGATAAACCGATACGACTGGATATCCATTCATAAAGCCAAGAGATACGACTATAACGGTAGCAGACTCTAGAATCGATACAAAATTTGCCAGGAATCCTGAGATACATCGGTTGTAGGGCTGTGGACCGGATATCACGAGGCTAGGAATCAATTGCCTGAGGCATAACAGTCTTCATCTCTTAAAATGCGAGAGCTCTTGCGCTGTGACGCCATAGAAATAACGTTATGTTTACAATCAAAAAGAGCAATGGTGGGCACTACCGACACTACTAGTTTAACTGCATTTCTCTGTAGTGTCACTTTTTCAACATCAAATAGCTTTTCAATAGTTAAGATACTTTTGTAGACAACTAGGGAGACAACTAGATGGCAGAACGTACAATAAACCCGTGTATCCACCTGTTGCCATTCATACACAGACTAAGCTTCCTGCAAGTATATCAGCTTTGTGTTCACCTAAACAGGCCTAGATTTCAGAAGTCAATTTGCAAATAAATTGAGGGGCGATCTTTATTATTTCAATATTCATACTTTCTGTGACATTTTTGTTTAGTTATGTGCTGTGGGATTTTTCTAATGTAAAATGGGTGCCTTGGCTCAATAAAGTTTGGGAAACATAACTGAAGGACTTAGTGATTGGGAAAAGGCGGATAACTTCATTACTTTGAAGAGGAAAACTTGTATTTTGGATTCTGACACACCTTGTAACCTTGGTAATCTGCTATGGCATTTATAGTCAAGATATTTTTTTACTTAAAGCCATAAATGATATTACATGGTCCGTTACAGGACAGTAGGTGTCTTCTAATTGTATAGCTCAAAATAATGGCTTTAGAAATAATCTGTTCCAGGGTAATAGAACCACCACAATGAAACCATTATGTAGTAACGTTTTACTTTCTTGCCGTCATACAGGCTGTAAAAAAAAATGTCGACTGTAAAAACAATAAAATACTTTGTCTTAAAGTTAGTGAAGCATAATGAAGGTATATTGTGAAGGTGATTGGCTTTGCAGATGCACTATTTTTTAGCATTCTTGTCAAACCAGTGTAAAGTGAAGTTGACCACTGTAAACTGTCAGAACAAAAAACTGACTTCACAAATGATTATGGTTCAAATGTGAGCCTGCTTACTTGTTTAATTATTATTTTCCAGTGCAATCTTCTGCTTCCCATCTGACAAGTTTTATAAAAAGTGAACAAAATCAACAAGACCAGAGATATTCTTGAAATGCCCCATCAAACTGAATGCTCAAGTTTTAAGCAACCTTGTTTCCGATATAAATGTGTTGAATTCCTAAATGTACGACCGTTCCCTCTATTAGCATTTGAACAACTTTGTAGCAGCAAAATTAGTATAAAATTCTAATTGCGGCCTTAATGCTGCTGCCCTGATAACACAAAGCGGATGCGTGTCAACAATGTGGTTAGTTGACAGGTGAGGAATGAGGAAACACATGGAATAACGCTCCAAACTTGTGAGGATAGGAAGAAAATGGTCACATAGAAGCAAGCGATATTACTTTGCATTCTGTGAAAGCATCTGTCTGATACACATCACACAACAGCGCCTCTCCCTTGAGAAACAGAATCCATGGGAACTCTACTATCTGCTCTCCATTATTCATGCCTCAGAGTCCTCCCCCACCATTGTCCCAGAACCGACTTTATTCGTTTAATGTGGTATGCTATTATGTAATATTAGTCAAATATTTCTTCGGGAAAATAGGCCGACTACCAATTGCACAAATTTGTTTGTTCAAACAGAAGAGTTTTGCTTTTTTTTCTTCTGCATCCTCCTCTCTAACACCAACTACCCTCATGTCTTCCATCACTACATCTATCAACCTTCTATTTGGTCTTCCTTGAGCTCTCTTGCCTGGCAGCTCCATCCACAACACCCTTCTCCCAATATACTCACTATCTTTCCTCTGGAAGTGTCCAAATCATCAACGTCTGCTCTCCCTAACTTTGTCTCCAAAACATCTAATCTTGGCTGTCCCTGTGATGAGCTCATTTTTGATCCTAGCCAACCTCACCCCGAGAGAGAACCTCAACATCTTCATTGCGAAGACCTCCAGCTCTGCTTCCTGTTGTCTCTTCAGTGCCACTGTCTCTAATCCGGCCAGCCTCACCCTCACCACCGTCTTAAAAACTTTGCCTTTCATCTTAGTAGAGGCTCTTCCGTCACATAACACACCTGACACTTTCCTCCACCCGTGGAACCGTTTCTTCCACTCATACCACACCCACCATTGCTCTGGACTGTTGACCACAAGTATTTCAATTCCTCCACCCTCGCTATCACTTCTCTCTGTAGCCTTACTCTTACCCCTCCACCCCTCTCATTTGTTCTGCTTATGTGCACTTAATCTTTTACCATGACAAGGTGCCAAACCGTGCACTTGCGGCTCCAAGGAACGCAATGTTTTGTTTTATATTTTGCCAAGCTGAGAAACCATAAATATACCTGAAGGTCACATGTCAAAAAGTATTGATGCTGTTTTTATACCAGTCTTGGAAAATACTGTAGTTCAAGCAAAGATTTCCACGTAAGGGCCGTTTGACTTGAATTTCTTTACTGAAAAAAAGGCATTTGAAACTTTTGCGGGGGAGAATAATTTAACTGTTTAAAATGGAATTTAATTTGCAGCAATCCGGCTGTGAATAAAATGAGAACAAAGATTTAAGCACTTCAACCATCATGTCATGGAGCCTTAATACAACACTGATCCAGAATAAACCTCTGAGCTCTGTGCTGTGGTCGCAGTACGGCAGAATTCGGTCTGTGACATAGACTCAGTTACCAGTTCCTTTGCAGTTTATCTTGGGAACATTTCATTTAATTTTGATGGCACTAACCATGATGTTTCCTACCAGCCAAACAAATAAACAGTGTCCTTGTGCACTAGTGGCCGTAGTTCATCATCACCTTGTCTTTTCACCTTGGGAAGACCAATCAATGCTGATGTGCACCGAAGCAGTGAATTCATGTAAATGTTCCTGCTTGCTAGTTGAGCGACTCAGCATTTTTTGTCTGGCACCCAAAGGCAAATCAGAGTGAGATCAATGTTTCACTTTCAGACTACGCTGCTGCTTAGAGGCTAGAGAATATCATATCATGTCTTCTGAGAGCAAATACATTCCTTCCCGACTCATGTTTAATTAAGAGTGTGTGAAATGTATCATGCTACAAGTTCTTAAGCTGAGCACACACTGCATTTTAATATCAGAAGGTTTACCGTGAATGAGAACCAGATGGTATCAGTATTGTGCCGCTCCAGGTACCCCATACTATTTTGAAGTGCCCTCCGATTAAAAAGAGGTAGCAAGTAAGAAAGAAGAAACCACTTTCAATGTAAACTACCACTACAAGAATAAGACTATTGTAAACATATTTAAAAATGTCAGTTTCTGTGAAACACATTTTGTAGATTTTACATAACATTTCTTAAACGCATTTAGCATTGTCAGATTTAAATTTGGAATTCACTGAATACATTGACACTTAGTATTAGGGCTGCACAATTATGGCAAAAATAATTAACATTATGCTCTTAAGCACAGACTTTTCATGAGTAAATCCCCATCAATATAGTGAATTGTCAAAGACGGCTATGCCTCCGTTGTGCCCGCATTTTAAATGTAAAAAATCTCCAATGATCAGGCTCATTTAATCGTGGAAGTCAAAATCGCGATCACGATTATAATTTGATTAATTTCGCAGCCCTACGGAGTCTGAACTGCATGTGTGTGAAGCATTTGGCGTAGGCATGCAGATGTACATGCATCACAACGAAAACAACAATGGGCACAGCACTACTGCTGCATTTTTGCGTTTTCTTCAGCAAAGTATACATTTACTATACCTGTTTTTTGAAAGATCTGGCAGATAAGCAGTTGGTGCAGATAGTGTATCATTACAGAATGTTGTCACCTACTGGCCTGGCATGCATATTAGTGTTTTTTTTGTGTTTTTTTTTTTTTTTTTGGGGGGGAGTTTGTTTGTAGTACCATTTTTTTTTTTTACATTCATTTCTATTGTACTGTAAACAACAGGCTCATGTAAGCATACCCTTAATACCCCCAGAAAGAACCTTCTGAAAGAAGCCACTATGGCACCTGCAAGTGCAATTTCCACACATCCCCTTCCTCTTCACTAAATTTTATGGGGAGAACCACTGGACCTCTGTGCCACAATCCGCTGAAAATATGAGTAGAAGATTGACTTTGACCCCTTGGACGACCCAGGACACGATGGAGAGACTTCGTCCTTCGGCTGGCCTGGGAACCCTTCGGGATCCCCCCGGAAGAGCTGGATGAAGTGGTTGGGGAGAGGGAAGTCTGGGCATCCCTGCTATAGCTACTGCCCCCACAACCCGACCTCGGATAAGCGGTAGAAGATGGATGGATTGATGGATGGATGGAGAGTGACTTTGAATCTGTTTATTTTACATGTGTCATCTTGAATTTGGGTCATGGACTCAGGCGCTCACTGCCTGAATGGTAATGAGTCCATGTTGCAAGATAGGCTCCAACACGCAATGAGAAACATGTACTAATTTGTGTTGTTAGACGTAACAAATGAGACAGAATTATTTCTTAAACATTAGAGCGTGCATTGATTTATTTAGCCAAACTGCCACAGATTAGTACTGTGTTATAACTCACCCATAAAATAAAGAAAAATGTAGCTTGTAAGGTTACATTGCATAAGCACACTGCCAGACAAGATGGAATTCAAATGTCAGACATGATATTACAGTTACTTTTAATGGGGCGATTTCAATTGAATTATGCGGAGAGCTGTGCAATTCAGCCTGTCCTCCGAGACGTTACATTGTTTACTGCAGCACAACTGTGTTTTAATTTGGAGGCCCGGGTCGCCATTAGAGCACTGCTCCGGTTATGTTCCATCGAATTTGACTTTGACGCTAATTTGTGCACACAAGATGATGCAAACAAGAAGCTCTGATATTTCTGCTGAAGACATAAATGTAACAACTAATCAAGGCACTTGGCTATACCACAAGATAAGAGACTTACACTGGCACACTGTAAAGCAAGCCCAGGTTATTGGCAGCCATACCACATACAGATTCATGCTTCGGCTTATCACCACAGACATAAAATGTCCCGTTGACATTGCCCGCCTCTTATCACACCACAGAAGCAAATTGTTCCTCTTGTTTATTTTGCGTTAATTTGCAATTACCACCTGTACTCACAAACACGGAGACTTTCCCTCTTGTATATGCTTTATTTTGCAAGACTTGATGCTTGTACGTGTTCTAAAAAAATTCTGCATTGTTTGGTGATTGCCTGATGCTTGCAAAGCATGTTTGAAAAGAGACATAAAAAGCATTACTTTTTGATTTTTAAGAGGACAGTTTCATTCCATTGCCTGAAGGTGAAAGCCACACTATTAAATTGTTGTTGTGATGAATGATTGATGACGAATGCACTGTTGCCTGGTTAACAATAAACTTCCCCCATACACCTGACTCTAGACAGCTGCTGTTGCAAGCATCTTAATACTGCAACCTCGAAATTAATATTCACCAGAAAACATCTATGAGCTTCAGTCAGCTACTCAGTCTAAAAGGGGACATCCTGAGTTGCAAATACTGTATTAAACTACATTATCATATATTTTCACTTTCAGTCCGGCATTCCTTCTTACATTCAATTCAATTTCTTCCGAGCTTGCGTATGTTGCCATCCAAAAGTTTTAAATTATGTTGTATTAATTTAACAATGTTTATTTGGGGGTGTTGGGGTCCATTCAAAATGTTGATATACTGTACCTACCTCTCAATATGATGCTGTGCAATTGTACACAACTACATGCATAATACAGAGTGTGTATGGTTTGGGCAGTGGCTGTCACTAGTTGTTAATTCTGCCCGGATGTCTGAGTATCTCTTATTAGGGCACACACGCTTATTTAGTGGCTGGACTGGGATGGTAGTAGAATACCAAAAGAGTCATTCTGAGAGGAGCTCTGTGTTTTTCACACCGAGGTTGCAGGAAATTTGAGATGTCGATTAAGCGGGCATCATCACCCTCACTGGACACACTCATCCATCCATGGGAGTAGTGAAGTAATTATTAATTTAGACCTTTTTGCACTCATCAGTGGATTGTGGTGAGGCAAATCCCAATCACTGTGTTTTGTACAGGAACAATTGCAGGGACTGCCAACATGTGGGGGGGGGGGGGGGGGGGGGTCAACCCATTAATGCCCCATCTATTATAGTCATGTCATATATTGTGAATGTTTTAGATGACCAGCAAAAGCATGGTTCGTTCTATGTGTGCACTGGTTGCATGATGTTGCTGGAGTGCAGTCCACACGGGAATTGGGACAGATGGGTCTGGACAGATTTTCTCCCTAGACTTTCTGAGAAGACAGACTGGCGGACCACAAACTCTCTCTGTTTCTTGGATCGGAAGAAGTAACATATGACAGCACAGGGGGTGGGAAAGATGGAGGGAGGGAGAGAGGGTAAGAAAGAAGGAAATATCCTAAGGAGGAAGAGAAGTGAACAGCACACTGATATTTGGTGACAGCTCTCCAAGAGGTGACTCACTCTCTTTCTTTTCCTGCATAAGGCTAAGCTCAGCAACGTTTGACTTTACATTTGCAAGATTTAAAATGTATGAAAACAACAGCAAAGTTCACAGCAGTTGTCCAGCCTTGATGGATTACCTCATGTGCTCCCATAAATTGCAGTGCACCGTTAGTTGTTTGCATCAGTTAAGTACCTTCACTGGTTTGAACGGTATCACTGCAATAAATCTGACTTTAAAGAAGTGATCATGTTATACTGGCCTTGTGGGCTAGTGGGCTACATGCTACATCATAGCAGGCTGTGTTCAGGTAGGGTATGCTGTAAAACGGACTTCATCCAAGGAACATGAGTGGTCGAAAGGTGTTGTGGCCATTAATGTGTTTGAATTACAATGCAATGCAATAGAGCTTTTGTATTGGTCAGAACACAAGAGTCACATTCTGATCTGCTCCAAGATACCAGTAATTGCCCCTCATTTAGCATGATTAATCCAAATTGTAGACACACACAAAAAAAAAACATGAGAGGGTGTACAATGCCTCATAGCTTCATTACAATGTTTGACAGCACATATAAAACTCAACTCAAAGATTTAGGAACTGTCATCAGTCATAGCATATGTAAGTACACCTGCAAAATCTAATGACATCCAAAACAAAAGATTTTTCTTTGCCTTTAAAAACACAATAATTTGGTGAACACTGTGTTATCAGGACGTGAGCGTAGCTTGCAGTGGTGTACAACTGCACTACACCACATTGAAAGCTGTTCATAATGATTGGATTTATTTAGCTATATGTAAGGGGGCCCTATATTAGTGATGGAACACAATATGATGGAGCACAGTTCTGAAAAAGCGATGAGACTTTCTGCAGTTACGTTTTAAAATCAGCTCTACAGTACAGTAGCAACCATTAGAGGAAATCCCCGTGGCATTACTGTGTAATTGAAGTAATATTTGCTACTCTGTTTTTCACAAAAGGAAATGAAAAGTAAATATATAGTTGGTTTAAAGCTCATTTTCTGTGGATTGTTACAGGAAGAAAGGCTTGTTAACTCATCACAAAACAACCAAAGGACTGTCATTATTTATTAAATGAAAAACATCAGCATGTTTTAAACTCTGTCTGTGCAACCTTGTGCTCACTGACTATGCAGGGGGTGCTCACATAGACTGTTTGTTATTTTATGTCTTGGAGCTATGTTATGTTGTCATGACTGTGAAAGATGCTGAGTTGTGAACAGAATCACTTCAGATTGGTCGAGAAAAGGTTTGAACCACTTATGATGATCTAGAAATATCCTAATGATAAAGATGAATATCGTGGCAGGCCACGTTGCACTCAGGCAGATTATTGTGTTCACTATACTGTGTCCAAATGAAATGACAGAAGCATGCAGTGTGTCTGCCTTTTCATTATTTTCATAGTTATGTGGGAGGGGGCTCCTTCAGAATGCGTTTTTAAGACAAAATGTATCCAGGGTCTACACAGATTTTGCAAACGGACTTGATTCATGACACAGAGATAACGGAACACGTCATCATTTGTGTTCGGTAGCTTCAAATCATGGTTTTAAAGGAAGAGAATTGAACAGAGCTGCGATGGGGATGAATGACTGCAGGGTTTTAGTTGTCATTGATGCAAAAACATATATATATACATATATATTCTCAAGAGTTGTGTAGAGCAGTTGCTACAAAATTGGTCTGGTTTTCATAATACTTTAAGTGTTGTGGGCGGTCAGGTTTATTGGCCAGAGTATTATTTCATGATTAGCCGTTTACATTGTTCGTGGTTCGAAAAGAATGCCTCCATTGGAAGAAGTGTTTATTTGTGGAGGCTGTGCTGGCTGAGATACGAAACCAAAGCATCAGTATGCTTTCAGAGACGTCTCTGCTTCCATGCTGGTAAGATAGATGGAGACTGCAGCAGCGGGGATCTTCATTGCATCACATTCACACTTACAAGCAGGATTTCCTGTTCATAGAGATTTGCAACGCTAGCAGTACAGCGCACATACTGTCTGGAGTCTGGAGCTTCAACCAGCAGAAATGTTTCGAGTTTCGTAGTCACGTTGAATGTTTCCAGTGAAGAAGTCTGCCAAGGTCATGAAAATGTAACATGTATATTCATACCAATCTTTGGACATTCATTTCTGATGCTCCAGTTGCTATTTGTTGTTGCCTGCATGAAAATTGGCACCTTGTTAATGGATTATGCTTGGCCGCTGCCACAAACGATGTCAAACACCTGCCCGCCCACCTGAATATGAGATGACTGTCATTCTGCTAATGCAACAAGCTAACTTTGTGTGTGTGTGTGTGTGTGTGTGTGTGCGTGTGCGTGTGTGTGTGTGTGTGTGTGTGTGGCATGGTAAACAGCAATTTGTCAAGCCTGAAAGAAATTCCCCTCAAATTGAATGTTTTCACAATATTAAGTACATTATTTAAAAGTCCTCCTTACTTCACGTGTTGGAAAAATGATGCAGCTTCACCACTACATTTCAATTTCTTGTTATTTGGGTTATACTCTCCAAGTTCATGTCTTTCTGTTCCATGTCTCTGCTCTCAATGACAGTAGAGATGGACTCATTGCACCACTTCATCCATCCATTTTCAACCATCTTCAGTGTTGCAGTTTACTGCACCTCTATTTAAGAATAAATGCAGTATTTAAATATCTTGTAATATTAGTATATAGTATATATCTTGTAATATATATATATATATTTTTTTTCAACTTTGGAAAGTTATGGTATTATATCACAGATGTCAGTTTAAAAACTATCCCTATCATTATACAACCCCAATTCCAATGAAGTTGGGACGTTGTGTTAAACATAAATAAAAACAGAATACAATGATTTGCAAATCATGTTCAACCTATATTTAATTGTATACACTACAAAGACAAGATATTTAATCTTCAAACTGATAAATCCATCCATCCATCCATTTTCTGAGCCGCTTCTCCTCACTAGGGTCGCGGGCGTGCTGGAGCCTATCCCAGCTGTCATCGGGAGGAGGCGGGGTACACCCTGAACTGGTTGCCAGCCAATCGCAGGGCACATAGAAACAAACAACCATTCGCACTCACAGTCATGCCTACGGGCAATTTAGAGTCTCCAATTCATGCATGTTTTTGGGATGTGGGAGGAAACCGGAGTGCCCGGAGAAAACCCACGCAGGCACGGGGAGAACATGCAAACTCCACACAGGCGGGACCGGGGATTGAACCCGGGTCCTCAGAACTGTGAGGCTGACGCTCTAACCAGTCGGCCACCGTGCCGCCCAAACTGATAAAGTTTATTGTTTTTAGAAAATAATCATGAACTTAAGAATTTTATGGCTGCAACACGTTCCAAAAAAGCTGGGACAGGTGGCAAAAAAGACTGAGAAAGTTGAGGAATGCTCATCAAACACCTGTTTGGAGCCAGCATCTGTGATGGTATGGGGCTGTGCTAGTGCCAATGGCATGGGTAACTTACACATCCGTGAAGGCACCGTTAATGCTGAAAGGTACATACAGGTTTTGGAGAAACAAATGCTGCCATCCTTTTTCATGGACGCCCCTGCTTATTTCAGCAAGACAATGTCAAACCGCATTCTGCACGCGTTACAACAGCGTGGCTTCGAAGTAAAAGAGTGCGGGTACTAGACTGGCCTGGCTGTAGTCCAGACCTGTCTCCCATTGAAAATGTGTGGCGCATTATGAAGCGTAAAATACGACAACGGAGACCCTGGACTGTTGAACAGCTGAAGCTGTGCATCAAGCAAGAATGGGAAAGAATTCCACCTACAAAGCTTCAACAATTAGTGTCCTCAGTTCCCAAACGTTTATTGAATGTTGTTAAAAGAAAAGGTGATGTAACACAGTGGTAAACATGACCGTCCAAGCTTTTTTGGAACGTGTTGCAGCCATAAAATTCTAAGTTAATGATTATTTACTAAAAAAAAAATAAAGTTTATCAGTTTGACCATTAAATATCTTGTTTTTGTAGTGTATTCAATTAAATATAGGTCGAACATAATTTGCAAATCATTGTATTCTGTTTTTATTTATGTTTAACACAACGTCCCAACTTCATTGGAATTGGTCTTGTATGTATAATAGTGACATTTAGAAAGTATGTAACAATAATGTTCTTTCATTTCAACTTGAGTTTAAGTCACGAAACAGGATTTCTTGCCCTATAAAGTAAGCCAGATTTACTATTGTGCTGCACTTACAATTTGTAGTAAACTATTTCTTGATACTGAAAAATTAAAAGGGACATTTTGTGCCTTGAAGGCACTGTCTCTTAAAGAAGATCTTGACGAATTACTCTTTTATTTCCCTTTAGAATTTCTCTGGCAAGCAAGCCAACAAATAAGAGAGAATTAAAATTTAAAAAACACATGCAGACACTGGAAAAAGCTATTGAAATACACAAGTGGATTGTGATGTGTGAAACTATGACAACTGAGGCATAGAATCATATGTTCTTATTGAAGGTCAATATTGAACTTTGTCACATATCGATCCAAGTGTATTTTTTATATTCTGACCCTGTGTCATTCTATATGGCACACCGTTGTCTACACAATGGGGTTCTAGGTAATGGCAGCTATAGTTGCATACGTACTGAGTCTGCCTCTTCCATACCATAAACACCAGATCTCATTATGAAGGACACACTCCGTCACATGTGGGCCATACGGTGCACATAGAGGCTATCTTGAGCAGTTAAAGTGGAGAAGATTACTCCAATCATCAGCCATTTTATAATAATACATGTCCTCATGTCTTCTGATTGTAAATCACAGATGGAAAGAAGCAAAATATGAGCAGCATGTGGTTGAAGTCTTATTACTTCGGCAGAGCTGATGATGTTTTATCGCCGTTTGTCTGTTGGTTATGGAGCAGGAATCGGCAAAAACGACTTTAATCAATTTCGAGAACGTTCGTGGAGTGGTTGGTCATGGGCCAAGGAAGAGCCTAATAAATGAAGGCGCACATTCGGTACAATGCTGTAACGCATTTTTTTCCCCATTTCATAGTGTGTAATGCACTGCTCTTCAAAACATTCTGGCATATATGTAGGAGTGTGTACAGTACCTATGAAGGTGAATTTTTCTATTTAATTTAGATCTAAATGTGATTGTTAGTCATGTTGCCAATGATTATGTGCTGAGTTTATTTTAATTAAAGTAATAAATGGAAGGCGAGATCATTTTCACGTGTGGTCGTCAGACGCAAATCTAGTGACAGCAGTAGCTCGTATCATCTACAATTCCAATGAAGTTGAGATGTTGTGTTAAACATAAATAAAAACAAAATACAATTATTTTCAAATCATGTTCAACCTATATTTATTTGAATACACTACAAAGACAAGATATTTAATGTTCAAACTGATAAACTTCATTGTTTTTAGCAAATAATCATTCACTTAGAATTTTATGGCTGCAACACGTTCCAAAAAAGCTGGGACAGGTGGCAAAAAAGACTGAGAAAGTTGAGGAATGCTCATCAAACACCTGTTTGAAACATCCCACAGGTGAACAGGCTAATTGGGAACAGGTGGGTGCTATGATTAGGTATAAAAGGAGCTTCCCTGAATTGCTCAGTCATTCACAAGCAAAGATGGGGCGAGAGAAAATAGTGCGTGAGAAAATAGTCGAACAGTTTAAGGACAATATTCCTCAACGTACAATTGCAAGGAATTTCATCATCTACGGTCCATAATATCATCAAAAGGTTCAGAGAATCTGGAGAAATCACTGCATGTCAGCGGCAAGGCCGAAAACCAACATTGAATGCCCGTGACCTTCGATCTCTCAGACGGCACTGCATCAAAAAATAACATCAATGTGTAAAGGATATCACCACATGGGCTCAGGAAGACTTCAGAAAATCAATGTCAGTAAATACTGTTCGGCGCTACATCCGTGAGTGCAACTTAACTCTACCATGCAAAGCAAAAGCCATTTATCAACAACACCCAGAAACGCCGCCGGCTTCTCTGGGCCCAAGCTCATCTAAGACGGACTGATGCAAAGTGGAAAAGTGTTCTGTGGTCCGACGAGTCCACATTTCAAATTGTTTTTGGAAATTGTGGACGCCGTGTCCTCCGGGCCAAAGAGGAAAAGAACCATCCGGACTGTTATGGACACAAAGTTCAAAAGCCAGCCTCTGTGATGGTATGGGGCTGTGTTAGTGCTAATGGCATGGGTAACTTACACATCTGTGAAGGCACCATTAATGCTGAAAGGTACGTTTTGGAGAAACATATGCTGCCATCCAAGCAATGTCTTTTCAGCAAGACAATGACAAACCACATTCTGCACGCATTACAACAGCGTGGCTTCGTAGTAAAAGAGTGCGGGTACTAGACTGGCCTGCCTGCAGTCCAGACCTGTCTCCCATTGAAAATGTGTGGCGCATTATGAAGCGTAAAATACGACAACGGAGACCCCGGACTGTTGAACAGCTGAAGCTGTACATCAAGCAAGAATGGGAAAGAATTCCACCTATGAAGCTTAAACAATTCGTGTCCTCAGTTCCCAAACATTTATTGGATGTTGTTAAAAGAAAAGGTGATGTAATACAGTGGTAAACATGACCCTGTCCCAGCTTTTTTGGGACGTGTTACAGCCATAAAATTCTAAGTTAATGATTATTTGCTAAAAATGATAAAGTTGATCAGACCCCGGATTGTTGCTAAAACCAATAAGGTTTATCAGTTTGAACATTAAATGTTTTGTCTTTGTAGTGTATTCAATTAAATATAGGTTGAACATGATTTGCAAATCATTGTATTCTGTTTTTATTTATGTTTAACACAACGTCCCAACTTCATTGGAATTGGGGTTGTACAAGCTTCAGTTGGTAATGGTCTCTGGACACAGTGATAAGTCATGATGGTGTGGATGAGCTCTATCTTCTGTCTCATTTGTTCCTGTCTAAACGAGATAGGCCCAGTACCTGCTGGCAGGTGTCCTGCAGAGACATGGTAACAATACGATGGATTCTTTAGAGTCATCACTTGACTGACACACTATACGTGTCACACCACCACCATTATCCATCCCGATGCGGTCCTAACCTCCCAGGATGGAGGACAATCAGAGGACGCCACATACAGGAGATGGATGTGCCAGAAGCATGTCAAGAAAGTGGGGTGTGGAGGATCAAATAACTCTGTCGCCACATCTGAAGTTGTTCCTGTAGTTTGACAGGCAGACTGAAGATTGCCTTCCTCTGGAAAGTGTCCCTGTCACTATTGCAACAACAGTATGCAAGATAAAGCAATGGTTTTAATTGGTGCTGATTTTAGCAATGCTCGTGCTCTGAAAGCTCTTCCATCTGAGGTGGCCCGCTAAAGAGGCTCTCAGGAATGCACTTGTTTAAATATGTGTGTGTAATTTAGAGACGGGCAGCACGGTGAATGACTGGTTAGAGCGTCTGCCTCACAGTTCTGAGGACCAGGGTTCAATCCCCGGCCCTGCCTGTGTGGAGTTTGCATTTTCTCCCCGTGCCTGCGTGGGTTTTCTCCAGGCACTCCGGTTTCCTCCCACGTCCCAGAAACATGCATGGTAGGTTCATTGATGACTCTAAATTGCCCGGAGGTGTGAATGTGAGTGCGGATGGTTGTTTGTTTGTATATGCCCTGCGATTGGTTGGCAACCAGTTCAAGGTGTACCCCGCCTCCTGCCCCCGAAGATAGCTGGGATAGGCTCCAGCACTCTCGCGACCCTTGTGAGAATAAGCGCCTCAGAAAATGGATGGATCGATGGATAATTTATAGACGTTCCCTGGTAAACAAGTTCACGGTGTGGAGGGTTATTTACATGTTGAAGAAAAGAAAGGGAGGAGGAAAGATAAAGGAACAATCAACCTATTGAAAGAGTGTCTGGTGTGCAAAGGACGTTCTTTGATTAACGAAGGGAAGCATCTTGGCTCAGCATCTCAAATCTCCTTCTGAGACTTTGTTTTTCATTCACTATCAAAATATTTATAATTGTTTTCTTAACTTGACTTCCAGATTGGCTTGATCTAGAGTCCAACAAAACTGTGAGTTGCAGCTAAGACATAAGGTAGACTACAGCCTGGACTGACACATACAATAAAGACAGAGAACAATTCACGCCGATGGTAAACTCTGTCTGTCTGTCTACCATGACCTAACCACAACCCCTTTAATATTACGGCAATGTAATGCATAATACAGCATTCCCTTGTCAAAGTTGAGCATTTTAGCACTGTACTTCCATCATGTTTGTAACGTGTGGAAATCTGACGGTCTCTTGCCAGCAGTGACTTTAAAACGACTACTTGTTAATCTTTCAGCCTTGAATGGGGTACTCCTTCATGGCTGAGCCTGAATAGCAACAAGAGCAATCAGCATGTGAAGCGAGTGCTGCTGTGCTAAATTCTTATATTATCCACATCTTTGCACAATCATTGCACCTCAGCTTGTCCTATTTTCACTACACATGAAGAGTGAGTGAGTGAGGACGGGATGGGGATAGTGAATAAACAATTTTCCATGGAGAATTTCATTATGTGTAGAGCTGTGAGATTGGTTTTCTTCAGTTTTTTTTTGCTCAATTAACTGGTGCCTGCAATTTAAGATGAGGTCATTTTGGTCAGGAAAATGTTGCAGCAAACCTCCCCCACGCACACACACACGCAACACTGCTTCAATACACACGTTTTGCCAAATACAATATTAGTTTTCTAACGGCACTATTTGTTGGCTAACTGGTCTCTCAACCTCTTTGTTAGTATCACAATCATTCCTCTGTGATCCTATTTGTTTATTTATATACAGACCCTTTTCAAAAAAAAATAATTCCCAGTTTTTGTAGGAAAAAAAAAGAAATTAGGGCCACATCAAATCAATCAAAATATGGTACTTTCAAAACGATATGTTAATCTTTCGCTTTTGCCTTCGCATTGAGGCAATCAGTCTGGGAGTTATGGAAGCTCAGATTTCCTTGATGCTTGCTGTCAGTTCTCCCTTGTTTTTGGGTTTGGTGCCCCTCATTTTCCTCTTGATAATACCCCATAGATTCTCAATGGGGTTTAGATCCGGCAAATTGGCTGGCCAGTCAAGCACTGTGATGGCATGGGCATCAAACCAGGTTTTGGGGCTTCTGGCGGTATGGACAGGGGCAGGTCCTGCTGGAAGATGAAATCTGCATCTCCATACAGATCCTCAGCCAAAGGAATCATGAAGTCCTCTAAAACATTCTGGTAGACTGTTGCGGTGACCTGGGATTTAAGAAAGCAGAGTTTAACAACACCTGCACTGGACATTGCACCCCAAATCATGACTGACTGTGGGTATGGAACTCAAGGAGCTTGGGTTCTGTTCTCCACCCGTCTTCCTCCAAACCCTTGGACCTTGATTCCCAAATGAAAGGCACACTTTACTTTCATCGGAAAAGAGTACCTTGGACCACTGGCCAACAGTCCAGTCCTTCTTCTCCTTGGCCCAATTGAGACGCTTCCTACGCTGGCTCAGGCTCAGAAGCGGCTTGACCCGAGGAACCCGACAGTTGTAGCCCATCTCCCGGATGCGTCTAAATGTGGTGGTTTTTGAAGCTGTGAGTCCCGCCTAATTCCACTCTTTCTGGATCTCTGCTAGAGTCTTGAATCTTTGTTTGATCATCCGCTGAAGCCCACGGTCATCTCTTTTGCTGGTGCATCTTCTCCTGTCACATTTTGTTTTTCCATTGATATGCTTGGACACAGCACTCTGTGAACAGCCAGCCTACTTAGGTATTAACTTTTGTGGCTTCCCCAGCCTATGGAGGGTATGAATGATGGTCTTCTGGCCAGTTGTCAAGTCTGCAGTCTTCCCCATATTGAAACCAACTGAGACAATTGAACCCAACTGAAGCATTTTAATTAGACCTGGGGAAACCTGTGCAGGTGCTTTGAGTTTAGTAGGTGATTAGTGTGTGACACTCCTGCAAAATTTGGGCTGATTTTTTTCACAGTATTCAAACTTTTTGAATTCCTGATTTTGTGGGTTTTATGAGCTGGAAGCCCAAATTATGTAAAAATAAATAAACAAACACTTGAAATTGTTTAAATTGTGGGCCCTGAATCTATAATCTACGAAAGTTTAACTTTTTTAATGGAATTATGGAAAGAAATGAACTTCTCCATCACATTAACATTCTTTGGAAAGTGTCTGTACTTAATTATTTGCTTTGCTTGCTTTCTTATCTGCTGTTTAATCGCTTTGCTTTGGTATTATAACTCTTATATGGGTAAGGAATAGCAGTGCGCATTCACATTGTATTTTGTTTGAGTACTTCAAACTACATTTTTGAACAAGGGCAGGAATAAGTACAACAATGCCTGATGTTCAGAAAATCAAAAACTAAAATGTTTTACAGTCTGCAAATTTATTAACGGTGATAATAGTATCTAAGCTGATGCAAATGCTCTGCATTCTTTATATAAACAGAGAAGAGTTTGGTTTAAAAATCAATTAAATACCAAATAATATAATTTGCATTAGACATGATAGATGAAGTACATTTATAAAGGAATGGCAATAATCAGTAACCCTTCTGAGGCAACACTTTTATTCAAACTTTTATTGTTAATATTGGGGTTCGAGTCTAATTACTAAAGGACTTGCTTAGTTGATTGTGTATAAATATTCATGTAAATCAGATGATGAATCTTAATCAGGGTGTTCTGAAGATTTTCCTTCAAGCGCCTTTATCATCGTTTGGGACTATAATTTGTCTTTTATGGGTATTTGCATGCAAAATTGTAGCTGTAGCTACAACGTAAACTACAGTCTCTTATTTCAACGTTTTTGCAGAACATTTAATCAAGTCTCGTTGAATACAGCAAGCCATGTTTGACAAATTATTAATCTTAATGTCTCTTGTCATCCTTCGGGATGAGAAATGTTGCCAGATGGTCCCCCCAGTCCACATGAATTCTGCATTTATCTCAAGAGAAAAGGAAATGCAGCCAAACTAATTGCTACTGGAGTAAAGCATATAGCTTTGAATGATGGAATATTCCTGGAAATGGAGGAAGAAGTAAGAGAGCGCTAGAGAGAGACATAAATGTTAAGTGGAAGTAAAAGAGCACACATATGATGCTTAGCGGCCTAATTTGATGTATCCATCTGATGTACTTGTTATAGGTTAAACATTATAGGTCTCCTGATTGAGTGCAGAGAATCTAAACTACATTAGGATCTGCTTGAAAATACACAGATATCATCACACTGTTTATGACTTTGTTGATTGCAAAATGAAATATTAATTTCGAGAAGCACCATCTGTACTGGCAACAGGTCCAACTTTAAGTGTCTTTGGTAAATCACTTTTCCTACCTTCACAAAATCAATGCTGATTATTTGACGATGACATACATACCTGTATTAGGTCATCCATAGGGGTGGACTTTGTGAATGGAGAATCATGGTTTAACCCACTGCTGGAGGGATGCTACTCAGCATCCTGACTACTTTGGAGGTGCCCCTGAGCAAGGCACCAGCACCGGATCCTCCCCACCCCCCATGCAGAATCAGGAGGGGTGTGACTCTGTTTGTGCAACCCTACACTCTGCCTTGTCTTCTTACTAGCATCCCTACTTGTGTGTGGTTTGGTCTAAATCACGCAACACAGATTTTTTAAAATACCCCTTCAGGTAACATTCGATTTACAGGTACAGATTCAGTGATGCAAAATTGTCCTTAATCAGTTGAAAAAAAAAAACTTACCAAAATTGGAGGGGGGGCAGAATTATACATTGAATCCATTTGACACATTTGCAGAAATGTATCCCACATACAGCATGCATCAAAGAAGACATGTCAGAGTGAGGGGGGTGGGGGGCTTACAAGTCCCTGGAGCAGTTTGGAGGCTGCATGCCTCGCTTAATCTCCTCTTGGCAGTGCTCTGGAAGTGGACTGGTATTTCTCTTACAACCGATCCCGAGTTTCCATACTTTGGTCTCTTTTGTGAGTAAATAAGTTCAAGTACTGTATACTGGTGTCTTGTTCACGAGTGAGGGAAGAATGGACTGAGAGAACAACAAACGGATCCGAGCAGTGTCTGCAGTGATGCGGGCTCTGCATCGGTCTGTCAAGGTGAAGAATGACCTGGGCCGAAAGGCAAAGCTCTCTATTTACCGCTCGACCTACTTTCCTACCTTCACCTATGGTCGCCAGATGTGGATCATGACCAAAAGAACAAGGTCACGGATACAAGAGGCCGAAATTTCTTCTGTAGTCTGTCCAGGCTCTCCCTCAGAGATCGGCTGAGAAGCTCGGTCATTCGGGAGGGGCTCAGGGTCAAGTCACTGCTCCTCTCCATTGAGAAGAGGCAGATGAGGTGGATCGCGCATATGGCTAGGATGCCTACTGGACGCCTCCCTGGACGTCCCACTGGGAGGAAAATCCAGGGACGACCCAGGACTCGCTGGAGAGACTACGTATGTCCTGCTTGGCCTAGGAACACCTCGGGATCCCCCGGGAAGAGCTGGACAAAGTGGCTGGGGAGAGGGCAGTGTGGGCATCCCTCTTAGCTGCTGCCCCAGCGACCAGATAAGCGGAAGAAAATAGATGGATGGATGGATGGATGGGTGGATGGATGGTGGATGGATTTTCTTTGAGTAAAATTTTACCCACCTCTCTCTCTCTCTCTCTCTCTCTCTCTCTCTAACAAATAGTCATTTTGTCATTATTTCACCACATCATTGCTCTACATGCCAATCTGTGACCATCATGCTGGAAATGTGAAAAAAGATCAAAACTACAGTTCTCTGTCTCAAAACATGAATTAGGTCAATATTGACCATATATTAAATGTGAGGTTGAATGTCCAGGGTGTACCCTACTTTTCACCCAATGTCAGCTGGAATTCACCAGTGACAGGAAAAGCATTATAGAAAATGAATGGAAGGGTGAAAATATGAGTAATCCAATACATTCCTTCTTTAAATGGGTCTTTGCCAGGTTTCTGTCTGGAATACAAAAAGTGCTCTGACAGAGAAATAATTGAATTGACCACCTTCACCACCCACTACTACCCACCTTGGCCTGGCACAGTATCCTTTCCGAGTGGTTTCTAGATGGTGGTTTCTATATTTTCTCTTCAAAGGAAAAAATCCGCAAAGATGGAAGGATATTGATCATTCTTCTCAAGTGTGAAGCCTCTGAGATCACCAGTTGACCCATTCTGCCCGTGTTCCTCTCACACATCCAGCCTCTGGATATCTTTTGCTGAAAGGTTTTATACTGTAACTTATTCTTGTCTTGAATATAGATTGTTTTTACTTATAAACATTTTCAGACGAATAAACAAAATATAAGGAGATGAGGTACTATGCCATCTGTATTTTCATTGTGTACAAAGTAGCTAGGAGCTTTCTTTTTTTATGGCAGGAGTTCATATTGGGAACTATAACTAAGCAGGAGCTGAGGCTGTGTCATTATTTATTGATAGTCAAGCAAGAAGTTAGCGATGAAGTGCGGATACTGTAAGTGCAGGTTACATCAGCATGAAAAGTACATTTTTGGCTTGGCACTACCGTTTTATGGTGCTTCCTTTACACGTGCAGGCTAATGTCATTGAGCCGTTGAAATTGACAGCAATCCAGCCTAGCAGCATGTCTGACTTTTTTTTCTTTTCTTTGCTCCGCTTAACTGTTCACAGGGCTTGACAATGCCATTTTTTAAAGATTGTGTGGTTTTGTGAGCATATTGTGTGGTCTATCTGTATTCCCTTTAGACAATGCAGGATGATCACAGTTTGATATTGTTGTCAGTACAGTAAATATGGTGTCCTTTATAGTACATAAATAAAAAAATAGGCAAACATAAGATTCCCTTTCCTGTCAATTTGTAGCTCTCGCTAGAATTAGTAACATGCTGTGGGTTTTAGCCTTAATATTTCAGAAGTGAGTGGCTTGGCCAGGCACCACCTCCCTCAGGCCAGAGTCTGGAAAGGAAATGCAGTGATGTGTCATACCGAGCTCTTCCAACTGTCCACTAACAGAATAATTTGTGTGTAGAGAGATGCATATCTGTGTATGTTTTTGGTGTGTCTGCAAAGGCTATCTTTGATATGCAGCCATGCAGAAAAGTTTCAGTGGAAGGCCTTCTCTCTATTTCCAGTGCTGATATACACATGCGTGTGTGTTTTAATTCTAAACGAGTCTTATGAAAGCTGGCCACCTGTGGTTTCCAGCTCTTATTTCCATTTTTGTCCTCCGTGATTACTCAAATCTTTTAATTCTCATTGTTGTATCCCAGAGGACTTGATTCGCTTCCAATTACAGAGTATCTCATTTGAACAAGACAGTTCTCCACTAGGCTTGCACCCACAAACTGCGACTCTAAATATCATGGAACCTCTACTGTCAAAAGCCGCTAAATACTGTAAATTTGTTAATTTGTTAATTTGCACATAATCCAGAAGTTGAACCACTGTGCCTGACTTCACAGGTCTGTGTACATCTCATGATACTTCATCATATTTCATGAGACTTCAGATTAGTGAGCATCTACAAGATTAGCTTCACAAGGCTGTTTTGCGTTTTCTTTGATTTACTTTATTATTACTTTGTTATTTACTCTCACTCACTCACTCACTCAATCACTCTTTGGTCCTATCACTCATCATCAAAATTAACTTTGAGAACACATTAACTTATTTTTACAGTTGTATGGTAGTTAAGAATGTCACTTTAAACAGTTTCCGTGTACTAAATAAAGGTATTTGATAGTAACAGTTTCCCACTGACTATCCATCCAAGCATCCATTTTCTCATGCTTATCCTGTTTAGGGTCAACGGTAAGATTCCCAAATGACTTTTTGGCAAGAGGCAGGCTATACTTTGGCCAGACCAGTCATTCACAGAGCACATATAGAGAGACAACCAGATGTGGGTAGAGAAGCCAAATATTGTACTCAAGTAAGAGTGCTGTTACTTGACAATAATGTGACTCAACTAAAAGTAAAAAGTGGTCCTGCAAAAAATTACTTGAGTAAGAGTAAAAAGTACACAGTGAAAAAACTACTCAAGTACTGAGTAAATGGTGAGTAACTTCAGATTTTTTTAATCAGAGCATGAACATCTATAAAATAAAAATAACAAAACAAAATGTGAATGTGAAAATTCTGATATTGCTGTGTGTGTGTGTGTGTCTATACAGTGTGAGCGAGATTAGCAAGTACTCCAAGAGATGCATGTTCTACAGTTACTTGTGATGAAATGGGGTTAATGTGGGCAAATATGCACAGCCAAAACAACAGCAAAACATCTGCAATTTACCGCAAGTTGTTTTCTTAAGTTAGAGAAGTGAGCTGAAATTTCCAGACAAATACTACAGTACATGAAAGCTGTTGTTTTTCTTCGTCAAAATGTAAACACGAGTTGCCTTCAATGGTAACGACGACCTTCCAAACATGGTCGCCACGTAGGCAGGCAGAAGTCCAAGTCGTAGTATAAACAGATGTCGCACACGAAATAGTTGATAGATAAGCAATAATTGATACATAAAAGTAGCGAGCGGTATTTAGATCATTGTAATGAAGTAAAAGTACAGTTTCTACTGAAACATAAATACTCTAGTAAAAGTAAAATGTATGCAGTATTAAAACTACGTTGACAATTACAATTGATCCAAAATGCTACTTGAGTAAATGTAACGGAGTAAATGTAACACATTACTACCCCATCTCTGGAGACAACCATTAACACAGTAACATTCCCACCTATGGGCATTTTAGAGTTTTTGATAAGCCAACATGGATGTTTTTTGAATGTGAGCAGAAATCAATCCCAACACATAAAGGCCCAAGCCGTGATTTAAACGCAGAACCTTGAACTGTGAGGCAGACATGTAACCATCATGGCATACTTCTCCACCTCATATTAATAATATTTCCATAATGTTGGAAAGGATTATTATTATTTTTTTAATTCCACAAAATTGGAGATTGATCAGCATCCCACAATTGATTGTGTTCAACCCTGGAGGTCCGTCTGTAGTAATTCTTATGTATAGATCAGTCTGTGTGCCTCTGCAGCCTGCATCCTCTCTGCAGGATCACTCCAGCCTGTTGCCTCACGGATGAGCTTTTCTGGGCTTCTATGTTCCATGAGGAAAAGATAGGAGAAGGAATATTGTAACTTGGCAGCAAATAGGTACCCCAAGATCCCAATTTCTCATGTCATTCTATGCTGGTTTCCACATCCAGCTAGTCTAATAACGCAAAGAGCAGTAATGGTCGGAAGAGAGTCTTGCCTACAGTGCTCCATTATTCACTCGGAGCTAACAGCTCAATGTGGTGGATCAAGAATTGGGAAGACTGTGAGTTTACAGAAGGTGATCCTTCAACAGGTCACTGTGCCTACTTGGTGTTTTGCTGCACAGAGAGGTTGTTTTTGAAGCCTAACCTGAAAATTTGTTATGGGCATACAGTACATTTGCAGAAGACAGGCAATAAAAGCTGCCTTATACAGTATCACTTTACTGTCTCTCGTAATGTCAGAGCTCATTCAGTCATAAGGGGGTAAAGTGCACTGCATGTTTAATTCATAAGCCCAAAGTTTCCCTTCTGCTGAGACTCAAAATAGAGACAAAAATACAAGTCACATCCATTTTCAACATTCTATTAATTAACTGCAAGCTGAAGTCGGCCCCTGAGGCTTGGCTGGCTCGAGCAAGCGACCCTATTGTTTGTGCGTTTTCTTCAGCAACTCCATGTCCCTGGCGTGTCTTTCTGAGGTTGGAAAGCACTAATAGGCAGGCTCAGTCAAGAGGAAAATTAAGAGATCAAGACAACGCCCAATGGAGTGTTTCATTCCTCCATCCATCCATCTTCTGTATCTTTTATCCTCACTGGTGTCACGGTGTGTGCTGGAGCCTATCCCAGCTGACTCTGAGCAAGAGGGCGAGGTGCATCCTGGAATGGTCGCCAGCCAGTCGCAGCGCACATGTAGAGAAACCACCATTTATGCTCAGATTCACACGAAAATACAATTATATTAGGTCATGATGAAAAGACAGATCTTGTGACTAATGGGTAGTTTGATTATGGAAGTTGATTTCAATATTTGCGTCACAGAGAAATAGATCATATTTCATTGCCTTTTTCCTACATTTCAAGGCTGAGAGTGCTAGTTTGGCCATGTTCATCACTTATGCCATTTTCAGCTTTTTGTTCATACAGATTTAAAACAATACTTAGCTGAACATATACAAGAAATGTAAATAAGACTATGTATTTGCATGTGACCTGACAAAATAGATGCAGTCATTCATAAATCAATCTGGTGGAATCAATAGAAACTGTTTAGGGGCCAAAGCTATCACTTTTAAATTAAACTTGAGGACGTAATTTACCGAATGTCACTCACATACCAAGTCAGTCTGACAAAAGTTGACAATGTGCCACCACCAGTGTAAACACCTATATACTATCAAAACAGTCAACAAAAGAGAAAACTTCATTTAATGCTGCTAATCTGTTTGTAGGATGCCATTGTTTACAAGTTTTTAGCTTCACTTCTACTGCAATCAAACTTTGTAATGCTACCGTAAGTAAATGACCAAATGCCTTAAAAAAATGGAGGGTAGGCCATTCAAACTGACTTTACTTATTTAATTATCCTTTCATAATTAAATTGATTAGATCTGTTTAGAAGATAGAAATAAAAACAATGTTAGCACATTCCTAAAGTGTGGTAAACCCCGAACACATAATAATTAAAATCTGATATAAGAAGCAGATGAGCTGTGGCCTAATTTCTCCAATGTGGTTCCTGTAAATTAAGTGTATAGCTGAATATAAGCCATCACCTTCTCTGAACAGATCATAATTATTCATAGCCAAAAAGCCTACTTACGGCACAGGATGCATTCTCAAATAACATTTGGAAAAACCCAAAGAGAATGTGATTGATGTAGTGACGAAAGACTGAAGGAGCTTTTTGACTACTGTAGTGGCCTTTGGATTGCAGTTCATTTGAGCGTATGCATACATTTTAAGCTCTCAAGTGAATCCGCACTTGACGTCCCTCCTTCCATCTCAAGATTGACTCACTGCTTGCCAGGACAAAGTTGTCCTCATTAATTATGCTATAGAAAGATGATGGAGGAAGATTTTGAGAGAAATTTTAAGTGATTCTATGATGAGACTTCTTTTCTCTTGTAGCTTGGCTGTGTGTAATATATCAGCACAACTACCGTAATTTCTCATGTATAATGCGCATTTTTCCCCCAAAAAAATTGTCGAAGGTCAGTAGTGCGCATTATACATAGGTATAGGAGAAAATGAAAAAGAATTTCACATTTTATAAATCTATGCCGCCATCTAGAAGTTATGAAAAAGCTGTACAGTTCCATTACAATATTCCACCGCCCCCTAGAGGTTATGAAAAAGTTGTAGACTTTTATTCTGGTATGCCCCCTCAAGGTTATGAAAAAGGTGTAGCCTACACTTTCATTCCAATAAGACAGGGGAACATATGACTGCATATACTGTATGTACAATTGTGCTCATAAGTTTACATACCCAGGCAGAATTTGGGAAATATATATATATATATATATATTTTTTTTTTATTTTTATTTTTTTTTTAATACAATGACTGAACAACAACCATCATTAATTTCTTCATGTTTTTTTTTTTAATGATAATGGTTTTCTGAAATGCTTGACAGTTTAATTTTGTCCCATTAAAATAAAATTAAATGTGTTTCGCCTGGTCCTTCGTGTTTTCTTTAAAGAATTGTACCCATCTTACAAATTCTGCCTGGGTAATCAAACATATGAGCCCAACTGTGTGTTTTATCATGTACTAAATAAAAGTAGGGCTGTGAATTTCAAAATAAGAGCAAGTAAATAAAAGGAAAGTTTTATATGTTCAAATAAAGTGCTTAACTTCAGAATAATTCTTTGAAAAAACTAACAAAATACAAAAAAATACTTCATGTTTTGATCACATGGGTAAAATCATGCATTGTAAAAATGCATTATACATAGGTTGAAGGGTTTTCCAGAATTTTGAGGCCAACTTTGGGGGTGCGTATTATACTTGGGTGCGCATTCTACACGAGAAATTACGGTAACCATTCTACTGAAACAGCATTCATAATTCAAATGAAAAGAAATTCACATTTTTACCTTGATTATTTTAATTTTGTTTCTGGAAGGATATTTGGGATTTTTGAATTACATCATCTTTTTGAAAAAAGTGTTTACTCGCAAAGGAGAATAGTCATTCAGCATAATCAGACCGTCAGTATTTTAAGTCCGTGATGGCATGTTAAGTCCATTGGTATATACAGATAGTTATATATTATAATATTTATATGTGGATTCATAGTGTGCAAGCAGCACACTGCTCTTTCATCCCCCAGGCATCACCACTGCAGTTTTATTCCAGTCCTGTTCTGAATACATTCAGGTTTTTTTTCCATACTGTAGAATGTTTTTTTTTTTTTTTGCCTTGTTTAATTCACTGCTGTGACAGACTCTTTTCACAGCTGATGTGCTTCATGTAAACTTAGAACATGGTTGTCTCTTTAAAATGAAGATGCCTCGAAGAACAACAAAAGTACAGTGAGAACAAAAGAAACAACATGCCTGTTTTAATAGTTTGCACTTATTACCACTGGACACCTTACTCAATCAATAATGCTCAGTTTTAAATGACGTTGTCAGAGAAAAGTTCAATTAACAATGGATTTCCTATAATGGTTGGAGTGGGCTCCGCCCCGCATCATACTGAGAGGCTCTCCTCTCATGGAATTACATAACACTAAAAACTATATGCACAAAATGTTGTGGCAGGTTATTTCTTTTACCTTGTATTTGGAGAGACATTGCCACAATGTATTTGTCATTTGCTTCTGTTCTTTAAAGGAATGTTATCAAATGCAATGATACAAAGTCCAAAAGTACTGTGACACAGGATAGGGTAGCCATAGTTTTGTAACGTTGAAAGAGAAATGAGGTGGAGGCGTAGAGAGTCAAGCAGGAGCAAGGCATTAATGTCAGCTAGCAAATATAGCTCAAGGGTAGGACTGCTCCTGGCCACATGGGATGGATATGGTGTAGTCACTCCACTGTATGCCAGGCCAGATAGATGAGTTCAAGCAAGTCGTCAATCACGACAGCTCCTGGTTCCTCTTATAGATCTGCTGCGTATCAGGTAGAATATTTTCTTCTTTGCCTGCATCCATCCATCCATCCAATTTCCATTCCGCTTATCCTCACTAGGGTCGCGGCCGTTCTGGCGCCTATTTTAGCTGACTGTGGGCGAGAGGCGGGGTGCACCCTGAGCTGGTTGTCAGCCAATTGCAGGGCACACATAGACAAACAATTATTCGCACTCACATTCACATCTATGGGCAATATAGAGTCTTCGGTTAACCTAACATGCATGTTTGTGGAATGTGGGAGAAAACTGGAGTATCTGGAGAAAACCTATGGGGAGAACATGCAAACTTCACACAGGCGAGGCTGGATGTGAACCTGGGTCATGAGGCAGATGTGCTAACCACCTTGCCTCTTTGCCTGCATGTCAACAGAAAAAGCAAAAGCGAGAAAAACAAAAACCCAAAGCTGCAGAACCAATGGCTACCTCTCTCTATCCATCTCCAACAGCAACTATCTCCGACACAGGGTCAGATGTTTGTGACCACGCAATGTTGTGTGCATATATTAGCACACGAATCATCTTTCAAAGACTGCAGAGCTCATTAATGGCATTGTGTGCATATTTATGAACCACAAGAGCATCACAAAAGTTTGGCAACAGCCCACAGAATAAACGTGTTACTAAAAAAACAGCTGCACACGTCAGCTGTCTTAATTAGCATACTTTCCCGCTACCATATTTTAGCCCATTTATGGTATTAATCAGTGATGGGTCTATTTCTTTCTTTTTCACACTGAAAAAAAAATCCATGTCCACCTAAATCCTTCACAACACTATGAGTGCACATAAAGGCTTGGTGTATGGAGTAGTGAGTGAAACAGCCTAAAAGTATGAAACATGAATCAAAATTCGATAATCATCTGGAGAATCTGCCAGTTTTTACCAACAAATAGCTGAGTGCACTTTCAGGGTACTTCATAAGAACACAGCGCACACACTAAACCAAAGATGTGTTCACTAAGGGCCATATTATCCCGTTCAGGCAAAAGTTGTTTTTTACGTGCCTGGACCTTTCATCTACACCCCAGTGTAATGTGTGAATGAATGCAGAAAAACCAAAGAGGCCAGCCTCATTGACAGCTGAGGCTGGCTTCAAATCATGGAAAGTGGATCTTTGCTGAGACTTGTGAATGTCAGTGAAATCCATGAAAAAGATAAAGAACAGTTTAAATATAAAAATGCCTTATGTACTATATCATGTGTGTAGTCACCAAGCATGGCTAGACTTGCATTTTGAAGGAAATCGTGTTTTGTTTACTCTTTATGGTAATAATCCCCTGTTATTTAATCAGAATATGGTGCAAATGACTGAATGCATGTTTTAAAGTCTCTCAATAAAAAAAGAGGGTGTGCCTATTGCCGACTGACTGTGCCCTCGATCATTGGTCCCCAACCTTTCTTATGCCACCGACCGTGTCGGTCTATTTTTTATGGACTGACAACAGATAAAAACAAATGATTAATGTCATTTCTCATGTATAATGTGCATTTCTTTCCCCAAAAAAATTGTCAAAACTCAATAGTGCGCATTATACATAGGTATAGGCGCAAATGGGGGGAAAAAAGTTTGCATTTTATAAATGTACGCCGCCATCTAGTGGTTTTGAAAAAGCTTTACACTTTCATTCTTCTATGCCACCGCCACCTACTGGTTATGAAAAAGGTGTCACCTACACTTTCATTCCAATATGACAGGGCTATGTATGACTGTTATATGTACAGTTGTGGTTATAAATTTTCATACCCTAGCAGAATTTGTGAAGTATTGTTTTTTTAAATATGACTGATGACTGAACAACAACCATCATTAATTTCTATATGGTTATGTTTTGTTTAATGATAATGCTTTTCTGAAATGCTTGACTGTTTAATTTGAATCCCATTAAAATAAAATGAAATGTGTTTTGCCTGGGCCTTCATGTTTTCTTGAAAGAATTGCACACATTTTACAAATTCTGCCTGGGTAATCAAACATATGAGCACAACTGTGTGTTTTCTTATTTACTAAAATAAAAGTAGGGCTGTAAATTTCAAAATAAGAGCAAGTAAATTTAAAAAAAGGATTACGTGTTCAAATAAAGTGCTTAACTTCAGAATAATTATTTGAAAAAAACTAACAAAATACAGATAATATTTCATGTTTTTATCATATGGGTAGAAGCAAAATCATGCATTGTAAAAATGCATTATACATAGGTAGAAAGGGTTTCCAGAATTTTGAGGTCAACTTTGGGTGTGCGTATTATACATGGGTGCGCATTATACACGAGAAATTACGGTAAATATACAACTCACCAGCAAGCCATGACAATTAATGTAGTTGTGGTAAGTGGTGGAAGACTGGATCCATGCATGGATCCCATCTTGGGGTTACCTTTTTCTTTAAAAAAAAAAAATAATAATAATAAACTCGTCTTTTAATGCTGGCTGTGAACATGTTTGAAGCGGAATTGCTGTTCTCAGCTCAGCGAAAACAGTCAGCTAGTGCCGATATAATCGGCCAATATATATCACAGCTAAAATGCAGTAATGGCCGACTTATAGCGCCTTTTTGATCTCTCTCACCCGGTAGACCTTCTTCTTCTGGTGGTTCGTACTCTGACATCCACATTTGAACATTTCTCTCTGAAACCCTGTAGCGATTTCAGCAAAAGTTATGCCCTTGGTTTTTAGCTCCACTATCAAGTTGGCATAGTCATCTAAAGCCATGTTTAGAATTCCCAGAGAACCGAAGCCTTGAAATAGACGCACACGCTAATGATATCAACAGCAGGGAGCCATAAATATGAACACTAGATACAACAGAGCCCGGCTAACCTATGTGCCTATGGCGGCCTTGTTTGGGAGGTAGTCGTTCCCTGGAAGGCACATGGAACACATGGACTTTAACCTCCATAGCTTAGCGTTACCGTCAGCATGGAGCTCACATCTTCCGGGTCAAGGCAAAGCCGCATTAAGCAAGTTTGAGGAAAAGAATTATGATCGTATTTTATTTCCCGACTTGTGTTAAATAAATACATACTACAACATCAGATAAAGGCTTTTTTTCTGTTTTTCAATTTTCAAACTACAAACAGCAGCTGACTCCATCCATCCATCCATTTTCTACCGCTTATTCGGGTCGGGTCGCGGGGGCAGTAGCTTTAGCAGGGACGCCCAGACTTCCCTCTCCCCAGCCACTTCATCCAGCTCTGACTCGTTTCCCAATTTTTGTTTTGATGCATCAAAACAAAAAAAAGACAATAGGGTCGTTTCCTGTTTTTTGTTTTCCTACATCAGAAAGGAAAACGAATGGCTGCAAAGTACACGTATTGTATCAATATCAGATTTCTTTCCCAACACATCCAAACTATACTAAAAAGTCTAGTTACTGTTTTAGTTACTTTTTTAAAAATGTACTAAAGAGAGCAAGACTGAAATGCACCCTTAATGTATTTAGTTCTCCTCCTTGGTGAGGTTCATTTGTGAATGGTGCAACTGAACTCTGGTCATATCAGAACACGCTATGGTTCCGTTGTGGTGTTGAAGCACTTCCTACCTTGATCCGATCCAACTTGCATATGAACCAATTAGGTTGAACCAAGCCATGAGGAAATATCTGCTTCATCATCTTTACTTTTACAAAATGGCATTGAGGTAATGATGTAGATTACTTTTCCGCAAGTCTTCTCTGTACAGATACAGTATTCATGATGAATTCATAAAGAGGGATTTCTTTGTTTGCCAATGATGCCGCATCACAGCGTCACATGGAAAATGAGAGGAAAAGGAAAGTACAGTAGGCTCTACCAAACTTGGAATCCTTTTTAATGGAAAGGTCTTTTTTTTTTTTTTTTTTTTTTTTTTTACAGAAGTTTCTAGGGAATGTTTACACAGGTAATTTTGATATTCAAAAGAGCTCCATGCATCCCTGAAGTGCTCTTCAGATTCTTCCTCTATGCCAGTATATTTGCCCTAACAGCCTTTAAGATTACTGCTCCTTTGCTGGGCTGACATAGAGCAGAGACACTGAGCGCCTCAGAAAATTTTCATTTTAATGGAACTGAACAAAAAGCGCCTGTGGCACTGCGGTGGAGGGGGGGGGGGGGGGAGATCCCAAAAAACAGCCCGGCATTCTTTCATTTAGCAGAACGGCAGGACTAAAAATGTCGACTGAAGTACGCATTTGTACAGTGTGAAATGTCAGGAGTTTAGAAAACAATAATAAATTAAACCACATCAGGGTGACTGAACTCATGTTGTTATATAAATGAGTTTCTAAACTAATTAACCAATAATGGAACTGTGGCTCAGAGAACACACTGTTCAGTGAACCATTTCCATGCAGCAAAAAGTCTCACAAGGTAACATTCGATTGAAACTCTCTGTCTGTTTGCATTCATTGATAATTGTCTAATTTAATGGGAATGTTAGGATGATTCAATATTAATCGTGAACCGAGCATTGCATGCATTATTCTCAATTGTATTTCTTTAAATTCTCCTTGTCACTTGTGATTATTTAGACCTGCTAATTACATGAAGTAATATTTCCACTATACAAGTTACAGTATATTAAAACAGAGTGAAATAGCATTAATGTAGCTATAGTAATAAATACAATAACTTAATTCTCACCTGGCAATTTAAAGATGATTCTGATCTTCAGATGAGAACGTTCAATGGGAATGTCCTGATTTAGGACTCAGGGCCTAGCTCCATCCTGATAACAGCATCTCATTAGGTGATATAGGGGACATAGCTTAACTTTCCAAGGTGGAATAATAATGAAGAGCACTGTAATATGAAGCCATTATTACCTTTTGATAGTGTGATTCTGTGGTGTGGGAGTGTGTGGGAAGGTAAGGAGAGACTGCAGGGCAAAGGGAGGTGGAAGTGCTAAACTTTATTCACAGTTATAATGTCAAAGCTCCCGTTCCCACGTGTTTCAATTGTCAAGGTACAGTTTTAGTGTGTCTTTCTGAAAATAGAGCCAAAAGTAGAAGAAATATAATTGAATATTCTGTATAGACGTGTGTGTGATCAATGACTCATAGTTCTGTAACTCAAAGGAAGAAAGTGTTTTGCCTTTGCCCTTTTGGATGTTGGAAAAGTAGCAAAGGTCAAACAAGAACACAAACAGTGTCAAAAATAAACTTTTTATTTTGGCCAATAAGATTGTTTATTATAAATGGAGGGGGTTTACATTTTAAGAGGAGATAATTGGCAGGCTATAAGAACACAATGAAAAACAAATCTATCCATCCATCCAGGTAAGGTAATTGACAGATGCTCATTTACAATACCGCATACAGCAGCAGACAGCAGAGTAAAACAAAGAAAAGGAAAAACAAATACAAATATATAATCAACAAACTGTACAGTGTGAAATATTTGGATTCATTTGCATAGTTACATAATATATTACATTACAACATACCACATGTAAATTAAAAGTTTCAATAAAGGCTAAAAACAGGGCCAGCGATCATGTACAGCCGTGGTATTCAAATAAAATTTAAAGAGGTCCGGTTCAAAATATTTCTTAAAGCAAAAGTCCGGAATATCATAATCCCTAACTATTTATTTTGATATACAGTGCCGTCCAAAAGTATTGGAACGGCAAGGTCAATCCCTTTGTTTTTGTTTTTTGTTGTTGTATACTGAAGACATTTGGGTTTCAGATCAAAAGATGAATATAAGACAAACGTTCAGAATTCCAGCTTTCATTTCATGGTATTTACATCTAGATGTGTTCAACAACTCAGGACAGAGCAACTTTTGCTTGAAGCCACACACTTTTCAAAAGTAGCAAAAGTATTGGATTAACTTAAAGTAAATAACATTTAATATTCAACGTAAAATCAAATAAATTCAGTACAATTCAAAAATATTTTGGCATTTTTTGTCAACAGAGAACTGAACATATATTTATGACTGCCAATATGTACAGTTGTGCTCATAAGTATACATACCCTGGCAGAATTTGTGAAATATTGGCAATTTTGGAGGAATGCGTAACTGACGACTGAACAGGGACCATTTAATTTTTTTCTTTATTGCTATCTTTTGTTTAATGATTATGCTTTTCTGAAATGCCTGTAGAGTAGTTTAATTTTAATCCCATTATAAATGTGTTTTGAATGATCACACAGGCTTTCTTTAAAGAATGGTACCTACTGTAACTTACAAATTGTTCTTTTATTTACTAAAAAAAAAAAAAAGGTAGGAATGCATTTCAAAATAAGAGCAAGTAAATAAAAAGTGAATATTGTATATATATATATATTAGGGGTGGGAATTTAACACATTAAGATTAATTAATTGTAAACAAATTAATTAGTTTAAAAATAATTAAAGCATGTTTATTGCATTTTGGATTCCAAACAACACAGAACCTTTGACAGTGCATACCAAATTTTCACGACCATAAGGCGCACCGTATTAAAAGGCGCAGTCTCATTTACGGGGTCTGTTTCTGTATTTAACACATACATAAGGCACTCCGTTTTATTGGGCGCAGGCATGGTAAAACATACGCTATCTTAAAATATATGGTAGCATGCATGCACGCTAAAACAATGTTTTTAAAAAGGCAGTGGGAGCAAAACTGAGTACGGTTGTACTTTATTGAAGTATTTAACAATGTACTCATGTTATTTTTTGATCAATCCTCATCCACAAATCCATCAAAGTCCTCATGTTCTGTATCCGAAATGAACAGCTGGGCAAGTTCTCCATCAAGCACGCCGGGTTCCCTCTCATACTCGTCTGAGTCAGTCTCGTTGCCGTGCGGCTCCTCAGAAATGATGCCGGCTTTTACGAAAGCATCCACAATCCATTCACAAATTGTGGCGTAACTCGCCCGGCGCTGCCTCCTAGTCTTAGTAAAGCTGTGTTCGCCATCTGTCATCCATCGCTCCCACGCCGCTCACAACTTCACTTTGAACACCCTGTTTACACGGATGTCCAGCGGTTCGTCAAGCCTCCCGGAATGATGGCAAGCTTCCTCACTTGCTCCACATGACAAAGTTATTGCACTCAGTCGAATGGTGACTTGAGACACTTCTCCCGGCTGTTCTTTGCTCAGTAATCCATTGCTCGAGTTGGTCTTCCAACTCGGGCCACCACGCCTTGTTTCTGCATTCTGTTTTTCTTTTTTTTCCGCGGAAACTCAGCTTCGTCTTCTTGACTTGGCGAAGCTCGTTTTCCTGCTTCCTCCACTCGCAAACCATGCATTCGTTGATCTTGAATTCTCTCGCGGCTGCTCGATTCCCATTTTCCTCCGCGTAACTAATAGCTTCCAGTTTAAACTGTGCTTTGTAAGCGTGTCTCTTGTAGGTGCCATTTTTGGGGGTCCTTAGCCAAACCGATGTTGTTTTGCACAATGCACACCCCGGCGCAATATACCTACTGGGGGCGTGGCTTTAGCGTCCTCCTTCACGTAACCTCCCCCCTTTACATCCGCAGCCACGTCCGCTTTTCCTCTGTATAAGCAGCGTGTCGGCAGGAAATGGTCCCAGTCCGTCAAGCAGTCAAAAAAAAGGAAAGAAAATGTTTTTTTTTTTAAAAGTCAAGCGGAGTGCTCATCACACAACAACATTTATAGATGTTGGAACTTGGTGCACACATAAGGCGCGCCACATTATAAGGTGGCCGTCCATTTTGGAGAAAATGTAAGACTTTTAAGTGCGCCTTATGGTCGTGAAAATACGGTAATTTCCTTGTGCACCAATTAACCAAGATGAGGGAATTGGATGAAACAGTGTTGCAAGGAATGATGGCAGGCAAATTTCATTAAAACATAAAAATAAATAAAAAATACCCTTGATAAACATGGTTTTGTGCAATTGGTACAAGAAGGAGTTTTCGTACCACCAAAAGACTTCAACCCTCCAAAATACTTCAACCCTGTGATCCAACTTTTCAACTGCCATGTAGAAACAATTTAAAGGCACTACTGTTCTAAAATTGTTTTTATTTATATGCTTATATGTATGCTCTGCTCAGCGAGTTAGCCTTCCGGACGTAAATATATCGTTTTAAAAGGTAATCAATCGATTGTATCGATACTGGGAAATAACACACTGGATTTAAGCACGGCAGGCTTTATGTGGAGGTGTGTATGTGTTGTATTTCTAAGAAAATTGCTTCTCATTCCTTTTACTTATTTTGATTTTTCAGTTGGCACACTGTCAATGTTACTTTCTTCTTTGTCTCTTCATTTCTTTTCTACGCCCTACATCTAGTCACTCCTTTCTAGTTCCTTCCTCTTACTGTAGCTCTCTATGTATTATTAACACTGTTTCTAAAAGATATCCTCATTAAAACGTCACAGTGCTTGGTTTCTAGCCATTACTATTTAACTGTTTAGAACAGGAGTTCTCAAACCTTGGTTCCAGCTAGGGAAAACTTACAGTGGTGACATTTTTTCAAGGACCCACTCAACACCAATTAAACATTTATTTTCTCAGGGAAATTAATGGCCCAACAATAAAATCATTGCTGAAATAATATAAATAACAATACGTTGCTGGTTTTTCTTTCTTTCTTTACTCCAATCCATCAAATCGTCTGACCCAAGACAGTACAACATGCAGATTCCTTATCTTGCACATAGTAGTCTAAAGTACTTTCCCTTTGGTTTTTGTCTGCAGGCCAAATATTCCACTTGCAATAATAAAAAATACAACATTTTGTCATGGCTGTATTAAATTAAGTTCAATTTAAGAGTAAGCGAATCTAATAGGTCTTTTTAAACTTAATTTACCCACGTAACATTACTAACTTAGATTGCATTTTCCAGTACGCATGCAACCGTGGGGGAAAATTGCTTGTGGGCTAAACTGACACCATCCATTGTGAAGTGTTATTAATAATTATAATGAATTAATAATTCATTGTTATAATGTTATATAGCTTAGGTGGCTTCAGCCGCTTGTCATATTTTGCAAGAATGCTAAAGATTTAAAGTATCATATAGATAGAAAGAGAAAGCTATCTCTACTGGATTACCCTCAAAATTGCATGCAACTATTACTTGAAGTGTTACGTTTAGCTCACTAGCAGAAACACCACCCGCAGGGATGATTAATTTATTCCAAAACATTCAAAAGAATAAACAGCAATTTAAAAAGAAGAAAATAGTAATACGAAAATACAGGCCCAATTCCAATGAAGTTGGGACGTTGTGTTAAACATAAATTAAAACCAGAATACAATGATTTGCAAATCATGTTCGACCTATATTTAATTGAATACACTAGAAAGACAAGATATTTAATGTTCAAACTGATAAACCTTATTGTTTTTAGCAACAATCCGGGGTCTCCGTTGTCGTATTTTACGCTTCATAACGCACCACACATTTTCAATGAGAGACAGGTCTGGACTGCAGGCAGGTCAGTCTAGTACCCGTACTCTTTTACTACAAAGCCACGCTGTTGTAACACGTGCTGAATGTGGTTTGGCATTGTCTTTCTGAAATAAGCAGGGGTGTCCACGAAAAAGACGTTGCTTGGATGGCAGCATATGTTTCTCCAAAACCTGTATGTACCTTTCAGCATTAATGGTGCCTTCACATATGTGTAAGTTACCCATGCCATTGGCACTAACACAGCCCCATACCATCACAGATGCTGGCTTTTGAACTTTGCGTCCATAACAGTCCGGATGGTTCTTTTCCCCTTTGGCCCGAAGAACACAACGTCCACAATTTCCAAAAACAATTTGAAATGTGGACTCGTTGGACCACAGAACACTTTTCCACTTTGCATCGGTCCATCTTAGATGAGCTCGGGCCCAGAGAAGCCGGCGGCGTTTCTGGGTGTTGTTGATAAAGGGCTTTTGCTTTGCATAGTAGAGTTTAAAGTTGCACTTCCGGCTGCAGCGCTGAACTGTATTTACTGAGATTGGTTTTCTGAAGTGTTCCTGAGCCCATGTGGTGATATTCTTTACACATTGATGTCGGTTTTTGATGCAGTGCCGCCTGAGGGATCAAAGGTCACGGGCATTCAATGTTGGTTTTCGGCCTTGCCACTTACATGCAGTGATTTCTCCAGATTCTCGGAACCTTTTGATGATATTATGGACCGTAGATGATGAAATCCCTAAATTCCTTGCAATTGTACATTGAGGAACATTGTCCTTAAACTGTTCGACTATTTTCTCACGCACTTGTTCACAAAGAGGTGAACCTCACCCCATCTTTGCTTGTTATTCATTTAATTTTTTAGCCTTTTACATAGTGTATGTTCTTTTGACTGAACCAGAAATAGTATGTGATTACAAAAATAACACCTTAATAGATATTTTTCATTGGTAGTAGCAGATTTAAAACTGCACGAAGGACAAATGACTATGTAGTGTGGGTCCATGTGCACTTGTGTGTGCCTTCGTGTGTGGATCAAATTTGTCTTTGAGTCACATTTGCCTGTGACATTGAAAAGATGGCCGCGCTGCAGTTCCACCCCTAAAACTCTGTGCTCACATACACTGCATAGCCTCACTCACATTAACATCTTCCAAAATACTGCACTATTCCAGTCATGTTCCCTGAATCCCACAGGCATGCACCATGTAAGAGGTAAATGGCTTAACCCCTTTGACCACGTCCCTTGCTGCTTTTGAAATGCTCCTCATTACTGTCTCATCATCTTCCATTTATGTTGGATTGATTCACTTCATCTTCTGAAGCCACAAGGGAAATATTGTTATGGTTTGTGTCATGGAAAAGGTTCCATAACACCACTGGCTGATTTTAGATGAAAGATCTTGCACTAAATCAACCCAGGCCTTGTGACTGAGCCCCAACCAGGTCCCCTGCACTCGTTGACTTGCCAGTACTATCTATATATAACAACCTCAATCAGCTCAAAGGCTGGTTGGACTTCAACTGACCTTACTGCATTTTTTGGAGCTAGAGGGGTTCAGGGTCTGACTGACTCACTATGTAGGTTGCACGCTCTCTGTGATGCGTTCATTTGTAGAAAAACAATGTCCAACGATAAATGAATACCATTCTGTCACCTCTGTTCAATTGGACCGGACTGCTGGTTGTTAAACGTTTGGGAAATGTCCTGTCAAACTTCAACTTGTATGTGTCATTATTCTTTTTCTCTCTATAGTTTTTTAAGTAGTGAATAAAAAATACTTTAAGAACAATTAAAGCCATGTTTTCACCAAGCAGTACAGTTCAGTTAAGCTTGCTACATTGCTTTAAACAGTAAACCATCATCTGGCTTGTGTTTCTATTGCAGGATACTCTATGTAGGTAGGATGAATGTGTTAGACACCTAACTAGTGTGACATCATTGATGGCAGAGCAAAACCAGGTAACTTTGAATAGATTTTATTATATTTTTAAAGTGTTATTTATTTATTATTGCATTTGTTATTTATTTATTTACACAAACTATGCAAAAATATAAGATTTTGAGAAGGGGAGGCAATACTTTTTCACAGCACTGTATGTGTTACAGGAAAATTACGTTTGTTTTTTTGCAGACCAAATGTTCAGGGTTATTTTTTCAACATCAGTCAATGAGCTGCTTAAACTTAAAAGGTAAAGCAAATGAATTGATGAATTTGGCCGACATAAATCCACCCAAAGCTTTGAAGAATATTGTTTCAAGTCGATTTCTGAAACTCTTAGCCTTTACCACTTCACTATGTATGCAAAGAGTGGATGAACAGTCTGGTTAAATCATTGCACAAATGAGGCTGCTGTGTGAAACTCTGTATATTAATGCACGGTTCTATTTTCTATTATCTATACAAGATAATACTTTGTTGTTAGCACATTCACAGTCCAAACACAGCTGAAAAAAAATTGCTTAAAAAAATGTCCCCACCTCCGTCCTCCCAAAAAAAGGTTGGTGAACCACTGCCAATCAACAGACGCTTCTATCACTCCACATGGTACCCCAACACAGGTGATCAAGTTTGTTAGTTATCGTTGCCTTTCTTCACAACAGTTCAAATGTAAAGTAAATGGAAAATGGAACTAAACTATTGGATTGCAGGTCACTATTCATTTTTTTAAGCACATGCACATTGACAGTCTATAACAAACAACACATTTTAAGCTGGTTTTCTTGAGATTGGGATCATGTTCTGTAGAAAACTATGGTTATGATGGATTTTGCTGTAACTACCACCCTCTGCAGTGAGTGCATTTATTTATTTTTTTGCAATGTTTTGTGATTGTTTTGTAATTTGGAAATTTTAAATACATTTAAAACAAATAGTCTATCCTTAAAAATGTCTCTTTTCCAACTTTATCAAAGAGATTTTGACAGCTTGGCCCACATTTTTCTTTTTTGTAGTTCTCAAAAAAATATTGGCTATTTTATCAAACCTCTTGCTATTTACAGAGGGTCCTCGGTTTACAACTGTCCCGACATCCATCGTCTCGAGATTACGAAAAGGGCACAGCACAAGAAGGCACGCTTGATTAACACTTAACATACTATTTTTCAAGTGAGGACCCACACTTGTTTTTCATACAACTACTTAATGCAATCAGTAGTTTACTACCGCATTAGGGTAGACAAGTAGTGCTAGAATATGGCACGTTCTAACTTCTGACATATAAATTTGGGTTGTGTCAGCACCATAGAAACGGAACTCTCCTGTAAACCGAAGACCTCCAGTATTCAAAACAAAAGTATTTGTGTGAGGGCTCTTTTAAAAAAATGATGCAGCCATCAGCCATGTACAACCTGCAGTTTGTGCCCACCCCACTTTGAATTTCAAGCGTTATTGTGAAAGAAGAGCTCGCTGTGACAAGAAATCATATGGAAGGTTTCAGATTACTCGTCATTTTTTTGGTGTGTTTGCTTCTGGGGAACTGACCTTACTTAGCCTCATGACACTGAACTGGACCACAGGCATGCTTAACAGGTCTCTGGATCAGCCAGGGGCCTTAATATTCCCACGAGGACACTGTTGACAAAACCAACCGCAAAAGCATGATGCCTCGCCAGAAATATTGCACTATTCTCGGACACAGGAAGGACTAAGTGAGAGTTTTTACATACATGAGTCAACAAAACACTAAAGGAACCTGATGGTGATCTGGTCTGCTACTACACGTGAGGTCAGGTTACAATGTGACCTACCCTACAGTTCTGCCATTAACCAACACCCCACCTTGCATGTTGCATACCAAGCCTACTTTAGCCTCTTTTGCACTTTCTACCGAAGCTGTGATGTTTCTATCTTTTATCTGACTTACTCTTCTGTATGAATAGCACTGAAAGAAAGTTGTCCCTCATACATTCCACCTTGGGAGGTGGAATGGCATCTGTGCTTAAGGGAATGCCAGAAAGGACAGGGTAGAGGTGTGAAGTTTCAGACTTAATACTCACTCACTCACTCACTCACTCGATCTGGTTTATGTTGTATGTCCAACCAGTCGGTGGCGCTGATCTACACATCTAACTGTCTGATTGTGGAATGATGTATAAAAGCGCACAGAGTTGTAGTAATATACTGCCTTTGTTTGTTTTATACGGCCCTTTTGTTACAGTTATGATGTGGATAATTCTGTATAATGTGTAAGAAAAACAAAAGAGAGGGTCAGAAGCTGAGACAGCTTGAGCATTTTGCCTCTGAATTTTAGTGTGGGTTCTGGGCAATTGAAAGAGTCATCTTTTGCAACATTCATATTCTGTGGAACATCTTTTTATAACTTCAGACTCACTGATGATAGCAATACCAGGATAAAGATGCAGCACATGTGGGCATTTGTAACGATTTTGGCTGTTGCGGTCTTAGACTTTGGCTGCATCATAGCCTCTAGATCGTTACAAAATTTAAGGACTAAGTCAACAAAAGCATTTATTTTCTTCATCAAGTTTTAGGATGTGTGGAGAAAATGGTCAGTGAATTGAATAAGCAAGTGTTTATTAATACATGAATGTAAATTCTCCTGCCATTGGTTGACAAAATTAGGATGCAGAGTCTTGGATTTCATTGAAGTGTTTAAATATTTGATTACTTTGATGTTGTGACTTCGTCCCACTTGCCACTGTCACCGCTTGGAGCCCTTAGGCTGACTCAATCTTAAATAGTCGTGCTTTAAAGTGAATCAATGATCGTGCAAGTTATTTTGTAGCAAGACGGCACCGTTTATACTTGGATCGACTGACTGAAAAAAAAGAGAGAGGTTAAAGTCTTGCAGGATTAACATCATTCATATTTGAGGACACTTGACAGCACGTGATACTCGGGTTTATGTGTGTTTCAGTGACTCGTTCCTTGGCTTCCAGCTCAACTACCAGTGAAGTGTGGCTGTGTGTGTACAGCAATTTTACAGAGTAATCACATAAACCTAATCCCGATGTCTTTGGTACATGTACAGTATCTGATTACAATCCTACACTGCAGTGTCACATTCATGAAATGATAACTGGAGGTCACTAATGGCAAGTGAAGAGTCAAATACACACATATGTACATATACAGTATATACCGGTACTATGTACATGTGCTCTTTTCTGTAATCCTTCTACTAAACACTGTATGAGCTGATTATCTATGATCTTGCTGTAGATTGCAATTGAGCTTTTAACAGTATGTTCTGCATATGTTTCGCATTGAATGCGCATGTCTTTAAAGAGATGATAGTGTGAATTTTTGTGACATAATGATCTCATTTTGGGGTTTGTCATATCTACATTGCCAGCCATTACAGTCTACTGTATTTTCTGAAGTTTGCTACAGAAATGTGAAAATTAGACATTTATTGTGTTGAAGGGTCTGTGACGTATGAGGTTTTTCTATGTGCCATTTCTAAAATGTACAAAATAAAATACCTTTTATCAACTGTTCAAAAATTAAGAATGTTGTGTGTACATGAACTAATAATAAATTCTTAAATTCAGTGATTTTTTTTCATATAGATGAATTTGCTGTGGCCTTAAAAATGTCATGCGGTGCAACCAGGATTTAGCTCAGTATTTTCTCATCATGCTTCATATTTTTTTTTCAGCGTTATCAACTGTTAAGAAATAAAATGCTTGTTTTTCTTTGAGTTATTTTTAACAATGACCTCATATTTTAGTCCCATAAAGTCATATTCAAAATGCTAGCAAGATTTGAATGTCGCCTCACTCCCCCCACTCAGAGATACTCTCTCCTGTAACAATTGTTGAAACAGCGGGAGGCGGTGGTCTCAGGTAACTTTTTTTTCAAAGGTGAGCTTGATGGATGATTTTTCATAACTGCAAACCACACAAGAAAACACATAATCACAGAAGGAAAAGAAAATAAACAATCTCTATACTTGCTTTATGTGGTTATTGAACATATACAGAAAACAAAGCAATCAACACAAGATAAACTGGTGACAAATGGAAAAACACAACAAAGCAACAACAAAACAAAACAAAAACAAGGAATTAATAATCAAAGGAATGTACAACGTATATGTTCAAAAGGAGTAGAGTAGTAGTAGTAAAAAAAAGTAATCATGTCCTACCCCTAATTCTGCGAACATACCTGACTAGTATAATAGTTATGATTTAGAATGCTGGTTGTATATATTATATATTATATTACACTATATATATATATATATAGTGTAATATATATATATATATATATATATATATATATATATATATATATATATATATATATATATATATATATATATATATATATATATATATATATATAATATATATATATATATATATATATATATATATATATATATATATATATATATGGCGGCACGGTGGCGGACTGGTTAGAGCGTCAGCCTCACAGTTCTGAGGACCCGGGTTCAATCCCCGGCCCCGCCTGTGTGGAGTTTGCATGTTCTCCCCGTGCCTGCGTGGGTTTTCTCCGGGTACTCCGGTTTACTTTTATTAATTTTTCCCTTATACCTGATTTGTATATTTCTTAATCACTCGTTTTAAACATAATTAGAGCGCTACATGTTTTCAATTCATTATCATAATCATTATGTATCAATGAGCAATAAAATAAAGAAGGCACAAAAACTGCCACCATTATATTTATCTGTAATGGAAAACAACCCGCAACCTTTGGTGATGTTACACTATGTTTTCAAGGTCCGTCAAGTCGTTAATTAAACCCGTTTATCCACCTATTGCCATTGCTACAACAGAATAAGTCATGGCTTCCTGTGAGTTTATCAACTTTGTGTTCAAATAAACCAAGATTTCACACTGAATAAGTAAAACTGTGAGTAAATTGAGACAAGCTCATCATTATATAAGTATTCCGATTATTTGTTTGGGAGATTTTTCTAACGTAAAATGGATGCATTGCCTCTATGTAAAATGGATGCATTGGCTCAATAAAGGTTGGGAAGATGATTTATTGAGTCAGTACAGCTAGACTAAGTGTTGTTGTTGTTGTTGTTGTTTTCTATAGACGCCTCCAAGGCCTTATGTTAGATAAACCAATGTTATTACTAAGCAAGCACACTTAGCCTGTGGTGGAGATTATGTGACTGGAGTGTCAAGCAGAGCTCACTGATAGAGCTTTATTGAAGCTTGAATGTCTCATTCATTCTCACCCTCTGTTAAAATGTAAGGGGGATATCACTAAGTCAGCATATGACCAAAAACAATTAAATACAGTGGTAACTATACATAGAAAATAAGTAAATGAAAAGTAGGTATACTTTAACAGCAACTGTCAAAAAATAATAACTGAAATACAGTAATCCCTCGTTTATCACTGGGTTTATCTTCTAGACCAGTGTTCCACAAACTTCTTTGCACCGCGGACCGGTTAGGAGTCGGCATTTTTCTCACGGACCGGCTGTGTTGGCGTGCATATATATACTATATATGCTTTTTTACTCGAGCAGTGGCATATCTGAAGCTCGCTTGTAACTAACTACTAAACTATTTAAATTTTGGCTTGAAACACAAGGCCAAAAAAAAAATCTATGAGGGCTCATAGTAAATAAAAAAACTTGCAAGTTGGGGCATTTGTTAGTCAAGGTACCACTGTATTTAAAAGAGCTCAACTGGGCAACAGCATGAATAAGGCTAACCGGGTTAGTATTTGTTTTATTTGAATTTATTATATTCATTGGTGTCCTTCCCGGGGAAATTCAACTCACACCTTGATATATACTTTGCTTGGGTACCATACACATAGAACCAGATCATGCGCATGCAGGCATGTCAAGAAGTGATTTGGGCTAGACACGGTTTTGGTCATTCCCTCCCCCCAGCGCGTAAAGTGAGACCTCTGCGCTGGTTTGGGTGTGATCACAGCCACTTTCAATGCTGTCCAATCAAAATGGCTTCTGTCATTCCCTGTAAAAGCGCCGCAATACACTTGCAAGAAGACGTCTCTATATGCGGAAGAGGACGCAGCGATCCATGCCTGACTGGAGCGTTGAACGTTAGCGGGTACCCTTATTAAATATATAATGAGCTAGTGAAAACCGCTGGTTTTAAATACGAGTCCGCAGACCTCATGTAGGGTGTCTATAGGCCTTCCAACAAGTGTTCGTTTACAACCAGCCACCCTCCCCGCCCCCATACCTCCGTGCCGGCCAGTACGTCGAATGAATTAAAAACTATATAATAATATTGGAAATAGAGCCCTTAGAGTTAAAGCAGTGCACAAAAAGTGCTGCACTACTTGAGCATATGGCACCCAAAATGACAATATCATCCAAAATACAGTATACAGTATGGTCTTTCTGTCATGCTTTGATGCAAATCTAAGGACTATTGAAAAATAACGCACTGGTGGTTTGTTTTGTGTTTTAGAAACCATGTTGCTTTTTCTCATTGATAGCTTCTAAGTAATTCCTTTGTAAACTGTTGCAAGTACATTTTGCCTGTAGTGGAATTGATGTGAGTGCTGTCCAACCGAACTCACTTAAGTTGCTTTATTGAAGCATCCTCAATGCACCACCTCTGCCTGAATGAAGCCTCATTTACTGTCCCTTCTCGTTTTCTCTACCTCACCCTTTCCTGTACCCTGAGGTGTTCTCTCACCGAATAACATGGGTAGGATTATATTGCAACATTAATATGTGGATTGATGTCCTACTATTATTTAGTGATTTGTCGCTCTATGTGGTCCAATGCATTAAGATAAGGAGATAAGGGGACTTAAAGGTTGGCTGACCAGAATGAGAGCAGTTACACAGTCCATTTCCTCCTGTGCTGATTAGCATGTCAACTGTAAAGGCGCAGCCAGTGGGCCTTTCATGGGAAGTCCCAAGGGAGCTTTTTATCGAAATGACACTAAAACCTGACTGTTGTATTTAGTTTTAAAACTAGCGTGCTTGACTTGACGGTGCTCTGCATTAAGTTTGGCATCCAAGGCATGGGTTGAGAAAGAGGTTTTAATCATCTTTTGGGGACAGACGTGTGTTAAAAGCTGATCTCTCTTGACTCCTTTTCCCTATTCAGCTATTTTGAAATCAACTCTAGGAGGTTAAGAGGAGAAGAATAAAATTAGACATCTATAACAACCAGTGTAAATTTGACCACATGACAACAGAATGTAATTGTAGCATGTAACATTTCTATATTGCAACCAATTAAATTAAATTCTAAGTTAATGATTATTTGCTAAAAACAATAAAGTTTATCAGTTTGAACATTAAATATCTTGTCTTTGTAGTGTATACAATTAAATATAAGTTGAACATGATTTGCAAATCATTGTATTCTGTTTTTATTTATGTGAAAGACAACGTCCCAACTTCATTGGAATTGGGGTTGTATTAAAATGTATTATATATTATAAATGTATTGGTATCATCTTGGTGAGGTATTTTCTTTTTTTAACATTTACATGTACTGTATACAATTTCAAAATACCCTCCTAAATTATTTTTTTAACTCATGAACAAACGAACGAAAGAACTAACTAACTAACTAACTAACTAACTAGGAAGGCTCTAAATAACTCTTTCTCTTTAAACATATAATACAATGCACTTCAAACCAAGCAACGCCCTCAGACAAAAGCTGGGTCACACCAAGCACAAAATCCCAAGCAATGTTGTTTTATGCAGTACAGTGTAATGAGGAGGGAAGGTCTGCGGGCGTGGATGTAGCTCAATTTCCGAGACCTGAATTCATACTGTTCCTTTTGAAATGTCAGTCTAGTTTGAATTGAATCAACAGGGCATCGGTTGGTCCGCCTCCATTTTGCCTCAATCATTTCAAGATGTAATTAATCAGCAGAAATGTCCGATTTCTTGACTTTGTGTGTACAGGCTCAGACGCTGTTATGTCAAACATCATCTGGATTGTGCAAAATATGAGATAGTATCTCTTCACTCATGGGTTTAAGAGATGACATGTTTAACATACACAAAAAAAATCTTTGGATTAAAGCTGAAGTATATCAAGACTCAAGACAAGATTGCATCGATTCTTTTTGCCTTTCATACATGAGGAGGAGGTATGCATATTGATGGATGAGTAGGCTTTTTGACTTTAAGTGCTGGAGCTGTCATGACAAAGGTGAAATAGAATCTCTTCCCTCTGCTTCCCCTTTGGGTGGGAAGCAGTCGCAGACATCGTGTCATCAACATTCACACGGCACAGACACACTGCACTTCTATGAATACTGATGTCTCTACCTCTCTGTTGGTTCATATTAGGTATTTTTCTCCCTCTACGCTGTCACCCACTCTAAGTTCATTATCTCCAAAATAAAGTCAGTTGTGCCACACGGTCCCAAATAAGGTCAGTTTTTCTGTTATCTATGGCAGATAAATTAAATAAAGAGAAAATAGGAAAAGGGTATACGTTGTTTTCTTCAGTATCCCATTATTCCCAAGGTGTTGTGATGCATTATGAATTGTGGCATGAATTACAGGATAAATGGCAAACTTCATCAATGGCAATAATGAGAAAGAAGGTTCCATTCAGGTGGAAAAAGAACCAATATGAGGATAAAGTGGAAGTGAGGGGACAGAAAATAGGGCCAACAATGAAAGACCCAATAGTACACCTTTTTCACTTCCAATCTACCTCTCTCAACCGTATCGTCTGTCTTTAAAAGTGTGGCGAATAATTTATTATATGAAGAGAAATGAATATTCTGAAGCCTTTTTAAGTGAAGGGAAATAGTCACTCTTCCTTGAGCATGCCATGCAGTTAGACTATTGATTATATATCTTGAAATCTGAATATCCGCCTCATGCTCTGGTTTTCACTTAAGAGGATGTGCATGTTTTGTGTCTTTATCTTCCTCGGTGCTTCCAGGGATGCATAATGTAGCACATTGCATAACAGCACTGTTTCCATTCACACAGTCACTGCTCCAGGAATAAACATACGCTTCGATGTTTACAATTCTTCTCTTATGCATTTGGTAGAAATTAGTTCCACTCCTTTGCAAATGTGAAACAGACTTGCCCTGTTTTGCAAACAGTTACTAACCCCCCCGCCCCCATATTATTTTGGGTCCCATTCAATGTATGTATTGGCAAATACAAATATTCTTGTTCATTAGGAGTATGTTTAATCCAAATCACATTATGCGGAATGATATAAGCCATGCCTTCACCGCAGTGTTGCTGATGGATGTTTCAGCAGCAGGGAGTTAGGTCTTGGCGGGCTTGTCAGTTCACTGAGCGCTCCTGCAGGAAGCCCATGCTGCAGGCAGGCATGACTTTATCAAAGTGAGAGGATATAATCAAGTATAAAACACACAAGTGAATGCACACACAATATATTTTTCACCTTTGTCTCTTTCATGGCTCAGACCACCCACTGTAGCCTGACTGTTTGTACAAGGTCACAAAGGCTGTCACTGTAAATAAAAACATAATTGCAATACCTTTGCTCAAATGCATTGCTAACTTCTCGAAAGAAATCCCAAGGCAGCTTTTCATTCCAATCTAAGCCCAGAACACTTGAAATACATTTGTAACAATGTGTTTTTTTACTTTCTCACAAACTGCCAGCCAATGACACATCAGTTCATTCCACCAAGTCCCTGAGCATGTTAGGAATCGTAAATAATTAAGGAATCGAGGATGTTTCGACTTGATGTTATCGTTTCAGTTCTTGGTGGACACGGTGGAAGACTGGTTAGCACATCTGCCTCACAGTTCTGAGGACCCGGGTCCAAATCTGGCCTCGCCTGTGCGGAGTTTGCATGTTCTCCCCGTGCCTGCGTGGGTTTTCTCCGGGTACGCTGCTTTCCTCCCACATCCCAAAAACATGCATGGTAGGATAATTAAAGACCCTAAATTGCCCGTAGGTGTGAATGTGAGAGCGAATGGTTGTTTTTTGTATATGTGCCCTGCGATTGGCTGGCGACCAGTTCAGGGTGTAACCCGCCTCTCGCCCAGAGTCAGCTGGGATAGGCTCCAGCACGCCCGTGACCCTAGTGAGGATAAGCGGTATGGGAAATCAGAATCAGAATCATCTTTATATTGTCAAGTATGTCCAAAAAACACACAAGGAATTTGTCTCCGGTAGTTGGAGCCACTCTAGTACGACAACAGACAGTCAATTGAATGAATGAATTTGGGGGTATAGATCACATTGACTGAGACTCAAGGGGCTTGAAGCTCCCTTACCAGCCCATTTAGCTGCTGCCCTTTGCACTGATCGTAAGTCTTGGACTTATTTTGAATTGAAGAGAACAGAAAAAGAAGGAAGGAACGGTGCTGAGACGATAGCTTTCCCTTTTACTTGCACCTCACAGGAGCTGCTATGTAGCCTATCAGGGATTTTCCACCTTGCTGAGCTTTTTGCACCCAAGACCCTGGTACAGCGCAGGGAACAGGTTGAGTGTCTAACCTGTCTAATACTTGAGTTTCTGGCCTCACTCTACCTCTGCTGAGCCAGCACACTCATTAAGCCCTTCAACTACACAACCTCAACGGGAACCGTCCAACCGTCTGCCCGCCTCTGAGGATTTTCAGCTTGGCTGCACCAGCAGACAGGGTGAGATATTTATTCCAGCCAAATGTCTGTGTGCCTCCACATGCGAGGGAGTTTATGAGGAGGCAAAATCATAAAAAGGCACTGTTGTTGTTTACTTTCTTAACACATGGACCCTTTAGTGTGTGCCTTGTGAGCCATCTTAACATTAGCCATCTTACAATGCCAACAGCAAGTGACATTGATATTCACATTTAACCTTGTGCTCGGGATATGTCTTGTGCAAATCAGCATTTATTTATTCATAACCAGACATCCGGCTTTGTCGCAAATCCATGGCAGACAGCCTGCATTACAAATTTCCTCCACATACTGTTTAGGATTAAGTTTTAACGTTCCAATTTTGGGGGAAATCTGTCAATCATGGAGAATTGATTCTTGGTGGATTTCATCTTGAAAAAGGTAGTTTACAGTCCAAAGAAGAACAGCATGACCTCAGCCCTGAAAACAACTCCTTATTCTCTCAGGTGTCAGCTGTGGCGAAATCACTTTGTTATATTCTGACTCTCTGGACCTATCTTGTGCCTCTAATTTGATATGCAAGAAACCACTGTGCCAGGGGGAAAACAACTAATCAAAGACAGAAGATCCAAGGCGTCAATCGTGTGTCGCAGACAGGCAGGCACACTCATCATCGCAAAAAATAAAACTTGTGTTATAGTAAGACTTCATTCCGAATTTTCTGGGGTAACCAAGTAACAGGTCAGCACGAGGAGCGGGGGTGTGCCCATGAATTTACAGCAAATTATTCACACGTCGTAAGTCACGCCTTTGGTCTCTGATTGGTTGTTTTTCCTCTGACACAATGGTTTCCACTGTTGTCCATGGGATGTAGAAGCAGAAGAAGCTTTACTTTCCTGTGGAAGTGTTTGCAACTGGAACATTGGTCTTTGGCGCCGTGCTTTATTTCTAGACTTGGCTCACAAGCCGATTTTCTTGTGCCTCATTCTGACTCCCCATCCAACCTGTCACTGACTGGCTGTGGGAAGCACAGCTGCTTTGCTTTCTGGCTCCTATCATAGTGACTAGTGCTCCCCCACTTGTTCTCAATGCATAATTGAAGTGCCTGTGAGTTCTTAGGCTGATTAAAGAATCTTGCTGGGATGGCTAAGATCTAACAGGAGACTTGGTTACCAATGTTGCTTCTGCTGCCATTGTGATACTTTCTTTTTGTGTCCTGTCCTCCTAGGTCGGAAGCTGTTTTTAGGTGTTGAAGAGTGTGCATGTGTCAGCGCAGACATCAGAGCTAGCTCAGGACTGGTAGAGAATAGCTTGGCCATCTTTAATCCTTCCTGCACCGATTGATTTCTGGTCACACTGCAGTGGACAGGACCTTCATCTCTTCTAAGGAGAGAGGGGAAGGGACACAGGCGCTCCAATGCATCAGCAAATACCCTTCAAAAAGAGTAATATGGGTTCTGCCCAGTTAAGGCAATCAACCTAAACCAAAAGGATGGCATCATTAAGGCTGCTTGGTTAAGCATGTGTGGAATGCTAGGAACTCATTCACTGTGAAAGCATCAGAGTAGTCCTTGTCCAGATTCCTTGTCTGTGTCAAAATGTGTTTGGGGAAGGAAAGAGATGAGTATAGACGTATAGGCATTCACTTGACCCCATAAACACTTAATTCTCCTCAGATTAAAGTGCACAGGTTCATAGAAAGCAGCATGTTTTGTGATTCTGTCAGGACTCCAGTGGGTGAATGAAACTTTAACCAAGCTGATGTAGCTTTTTAATCTTCCACCCTGCCTCTGTCTCTTTGAATTCATGCAGTGTTTATTCCAATCTTGAAAGTACTATTTCCTTAAACCACCGGTGCAGACCGTATTAATAATTTACTTGTTAAACAATTGACATTGGCTTTAGATTATTCACAGAGGAATGACTAGGATGCTACTAGTCAGCCAAGGGAGACTATGGTGGGGAAATTTTATTTTAATTGAAAGCTATTGCCTACTTGGGGCAGATCACTGTCAGATTTCTGAGATTTTGGAGCCTTTTGCCAAAAGTGAGTTATATTCCACTGTATGCAAAAGATGTCTGGGATGCTCTTTTTAAATGAATCCTAAGAAGGATGAGATGCGATGTCCAACTGATTTGAACTATCTGGGTATCTATTCTAAAACCCCAGTTCCAATGAATTTGATTTGTAAATCATGTTCAACCTATGCTTGATTGAATACACTACAAAGACAAGATATTTAATGTTCAAACTGATAAACTTGATTGTTTTTAGCAAATAATCATTAACTTAGAATTTTATGGCTGCAACACGTTTCAAAAAAGCTGGGACAGGTGGCAAAAAAGACTGAGAAAGTTGAGGAATGCTCATCAAACACCTGTTTGGAACATCCCACAGGTGAACAGGGTAATTGGGAACAGGTGAGTGCCACGATTGGGTGTAAAAGGAGCTTCCCTGAATTGCTTATTCATTCATATCATAATATCAGAATATCATCAAAAGGTTCAGAGAATCTGGAGCAATCACTGCATGTAAGCGGCAAGGCCGAAAACCAACATTGAATGCCTGTGACCTTCGATCCCTCAGGCGGCACTGCATCAAAAACCAACATCAATGTGTAAAGGATATCGACACATGGGCTCAGGAACACTTCAGAAAACCAATGTCAGTAAATACAGTTCGGCGCTACATCCGTAAGTGCAACTTGAAACTCTACTATGCAAAGCAAAAGCCATTTATCAACAACACCCAGAAACACTGGCGGCTTCTCTGGGCCCGAGCTCATCTAAGATGGACTGATGCAAATTGGAAAAGTGTTCTGTGGTCCGACGAGTCCACATTTCAAATTGTTTTTGGAAATTGTGGACGTCGTGTCCTCCGGGCCAAAGAGGAAAAGAACCATCCGGACTGTTATGGACGCAAAGTTCAAAAGCCAGCATCTGTGATGGTATGGGGCTGTGTTAGTGCCAATGGCATTGGTAACTTACACATCTGTGAAGGCACCATGAATGCTGAAGGGTACATACAGGTTTTGGAGAAACATATGCTGCCATCCAAGCAACGTCTTTTTCATGGACGGCCCTGCTTATTTCAGCAAGACAATGCCAAACCACATTCTGCAAGTGTTACACAGCGTGGCATCATAGTAAAAGAGTGCGGGTACTAGACTGGCCTGCCTGCAGTCCAGACCTGTCTCCCATTGAAAATGTGTGGCGCATTATTAAGCGTAAAATACGACAACGGAGACCCCGGACTGTTGAACAGCTGAAGCTTTACATCAAGCAAGAATGGGAAAGAATTCCACCTACAAAGCTTCAACAATTAGTGTCCTCAGTTCCCAAACGTTTATTGAATGTTGTTAAAAGAAAAGGTGATGTAACACAGTGGTAAACATGACCCTGTCCCAGCTTTTCTGGGACGTGTTTCAGCCATACAATTCTAAATTAATGATTATTTGCTTAAAACAATAAAGTTTATCAGTTTGAACATTGCATATCTTGTCTTTGTAGTGTATTCAATTAAATAAAGGTTGAACATGATGTTCAAATCATTGTATTCTGTTTTTATTTATGTTTAACACAACGTCCCAACTTCATTGGAATTGAGGTTGTAATTGAAAATGCTTTAGTAGAAACAATGGGTCTTTATTACTAAATAATACTAGCCAATTTTAAATCTCAGAATTTTTCATTCTAGAAATGTTTGGAATAATTGATGGTGAAGTTGCCCCTCATTAATAATAGGTGAATTTCGACAAAAAGGCTTCGCCTTGGTTCAGGACAGACCGATTTTCTTTTGCAGAATGCCTTAAAGAAGATCTGCTCTGGGGGAGCACTGTCCTAATGTCTACCACATTACTATCAGCCTGTCTTTTACTTTTCATCTTTTTGCCCCCACTCCTTTTAATGTTTGCATCTGCTGACTCGATATGTTAATGTGAATCGTGGGCATGCAACACTTAGCGAGGAGAGGGGAATATATGCTGTCTTCATTTCAGTGCAAAATCAATGCTGGCTAAAAAGGTTAAAGATTCTGTGCAGCATGAAAAAATCTGCAATGCAAAAGTAACTGCAGAAAAATGCACAGGTGATCTTAAAGTGATCAAGTATTCAGTATTGCATTCACCATTTTCCACATCTTAGGTTTTTACACAGCTCTTGTGGTAGAAACGCTTTCTAATGTCCAATACAAGTCCTTGTTTTTCGGATGGAAAAATGTCATTTTCATTGTACAGATGGTGGTGGCTAGACTGTGTTGATTAATCTCAGACCAGAGGCTGTAGCCACACATGCATGCACCCACCCTACTCACTCCAAGCAGCATTCACTTCTTGAGGCGACTGCCTTAGGCGACAAAAGCTGTCACTCCTTTCGACGGGACATACTCCCTGAGTGACCGTTCCGAGTGGGAAAAGGTCAATGGCCTCGAAGTTGAACATAGTCCAGCAGACCTTATCCCCTGAAGTGGTAGATAAACGTGGGGTCTTGTGTAGGGAGGCCTTGTGCTACTGAGCCACTTACTTGGATGAAGAGTCAGCCTCAATTTCCCTCTTCCTTGCTCTTAGCCCAATCTGTTTTCCACTTATACACATCTTCAGTTGTCCATACAGTCTTTCCTTTCCATATCTCCTTTACCCGCCTAAATGTTGACCCCCTTGACCTCATCCTACCTCCATTGGGCATATGCTTCACAGTTGGCACACACAGTTTACTGCAGTCACCAGAAGCTTGTTACAAGACCCCAAAACAGCAAGACGCCATTTAAAATCACTGGAAACAGTCACAGCTCATGCACTCTCACTTCCTCCATTTATATTATTCATTCTTTGCCTGGCTCTTTCTCCCACAAATGGCATTTAGACTTTGGGGTCCATTCTGGCATTCAGAATATTGGCAAACACTTGTGGAAAGGTCACACAACTCTGTCAACTTGAAGTCCTTTTCTAGATGAAAAAAAATCACATCCCACAATCTATGCGGAGGTCTTCTTGAGGATGGTGTGGGCAAACAGAGTATTGAGCCTGCGAGTCTCTCACATGGTGTGAGCAGTCGAGGGGCAGAGTCTTGAGTAAAAACTCTCTGGGGTATTTTCTAGTTAAGATCTCACGTGTTATCAAACTGGTATAGGATGCAGAGTGCGTCTCTTGTGTTTAGACCATAGAGGGTCTACGTGAGTGTTAGCGAGTGATTGGTGCGACAGTGTCGTGACCCGATGGTGTGCGCGTGTGCACTGAGTTATTGATGCGCAGTAAATATAGTGCTCTGGAAAATCCCTCATTTGACACATCGAATCTCGATCTAGCTTATCCGAATGGTCAGGTCTGCGGAGAGTGCAGCTCAGCTTTTTAGCAGCGAGTCTATCTCCTAATGACTGTGCGATGCAGGATCTATATCGGTATTAGGTGAAAGTCCGAGGAGAGAAATCTCTCAGTCTCTATTCGGGAGAGGGGATCCTGAAAAAAGAAAGTCATCCTGCGTCTACCTCTCTGGTGGAGCACAAGGGGCGTCGGAGGTCGATAGTGTGGCGGTCACTATATAACATCTGCGCGTCTATGTGGAGAGCAGCGTTCGCTACTCGAGGTCTCGGATGATAGTAGCTATCTCTACTCTCTGGAGACAGAGATCTTGCGGTTAATAGGAGATGACTGTGAGATTTATTACTAGTCAGCGCTTTGGTCGGATATCTGTGCTGCGAGAGGGGTGGGTGATGTCGATCGACCGGTAAATTGAGAGCTTCGCCTTTCGGCCTAGCTACTTCTTCACCACACCACAACAATAAGGATACTTGGACTCCTCCACTTGGGGCAAGATCTCATCCCTGACCTGGAGAGGTCTCTCCACCCTTTTCTGACTGAGGACCATGGTCTCAGATTTGGAGGTGCTAATTTTCATCCCAACAGGATGGTGGACCAGAATTTCCTTGAAGCCGTGCCGAAGTCGTTCTCCATGGCCTCACCAAACCCCTCCCACACCCGAGTTTTTGCCTCAGCTACCACCAAAGTTGCATTTCACTTGGCCAGCCGGTATCCATCAGCTGCCTCAGGACCACAGGACAAAAAGGGCTCCTTATTCAGCTTGACAGCATCCCTCACCGCTGGTGTCCACCAACGTGTTCGGGGGTTGCCACCACGACAGCTCCGCCCCTCTCTTCACCCGAGTGTCCAAGACATACGGCCGCAAGTACGATAACACGACCACAAAGTCGATCATCGAACTGCGGCCAAGGGTGTCCTGTGCCAAGTACACGTATGGATAGTCTTATGCTTAAACATGGTGTTCGTTATGGACAATCCGTGATGAGCACAGAAGTCCAATAACAGAACACCGCTCGGGCTGTGATCGGGGGGGGGGCGTTCATCCCAATCACGCCCTTCCAGGTCTCACTGTCATTGCCCACTTGAGCACTGAAGTCCATTGAAGTAAACCCACACCTGCTCGGCGCCTCTCACCCTGGGCAACTCCAGAGTGGAAGAGAGTCCAACCCCTCTCAAAGGACTGGTACCAGAGCCCAAACTGTGTGTGGAGGCCAGCCCAACTATACTGTCACTAGTCGGAACTTCTCGACCTCACACACCAGACCGGGCTCCTTCCCTGCCAGAAGGGTGACATTCCACGTCCCTAGAGTCAGTTTCTGTAGCAGGGGATCGGACTGCCAAGGTCCCTGCCCTCGGCACCGCACAGCTCACACTGCACTCAACCCCTATGGCCCCTCCCACATTTGGTGAGCACATGGGAAGGGGGACCCACATTACCCTTTCGGGCTGTGCCCGGCCGGGCCCCATGGGTGCAGGCACAGCCACCAGGCGCTCGCCTTCGAGCCGCACCCCCAGGCCTGGTGACCCGCGTGCGGGCAAGGGAAAACGTCCTCCAATATTTTGATAAATCATACAGCTCTTTTGAGCCATGCTTTGTCTGGTCCCTCACCTAGGACCTGTTTGCCATGGGTGACCCTGCAAGGGGCATAAAGCCCCAGACAACTTAACTCCGAGGATCATTTGGACACAAAAAACCCTCAACCACGATAAGGTGACGGCTCAGGGTAGGGTCGTAAAATGCAATCAAACAAATATTAACAGTCTGGAACGTCAGCACATCAAAGTTATTTAAGTAATGCTTTCCAGAAACTAAAGCAGAACTACACTCTAAAAAGAGTCTATGCTGTATACAAACTTGGTCTAGTTAATAATAAAATATCCAGAACCAAGTCCAAGCTGTTTAAGAACTTGCCTGTACCCTGTAATGCTGCATACACAGAGCGCCTACCTCCATACTTGATTAAAAACAAAAAAACTAAAACACTTGCATAATCCGGTACAAATCACAGATCCAAATCATAAACATTGGAATATCAACAACATTTTGACTTGTCACCATGTTAACTGGACAATTTCTTCCTAACAACCCACATTACCATCACAACCCTAAGGCTCTGATTGATGTAACAGCAGTGGATTCTGTAGAGCTGCATTAGCTACGGAGGATTCATCAATCCTCTGCAAATGTGATATCAAAACAACAGTCTTCAAAAATTGAAAAAAGATAAAAAGCTCAGAGGAATGGCTCAATGCGAATCTCAATCCAATACGGCAAAGTCAGATAACCTGCGAGATCAGAGTGTATACTGAAATGATCCCTTATGCTTTTGGCACAGAGGTTTGTTGACATTGTGCTGTCGTCGTAGTAGTAGTAGTGGTAGCAGTAGAAGTAAAATATTAGACAGATTGAGTGGGGACAGGCTCATTTCACAGTCACTTCAGAGGGCGACACACTTGGACAAGCTCCCGTTGTTGGGTATTAAACATAATTAAGTGATGACACTGCATCCCTGCCCACCTGGACTCTTAAAGCTCCTTGTGCTCCTCTCGCTAGGCTGTAAATCCACTCCATCTCTCTGGTCTCTTTAATGACCTATTCATCCCTTGCGTCCTCAAACCCTCATTATCCATATAATATGGCTTCGTGAGAACTTTCAGATGTAATCGTGTTTATTAGTGGTGCAGCATAGGAATATGCTCTTTTTCTGGAATGGTAACAGATTTTTAAACAAAGATGCACAAAGAGCCAAAGGGGTTTTTCCTTTCCCACAATCGAGTGGGATTTTATTCAAGGTGAGAAATCCAGTGCACTTTCATTTTCATTTTATCCAAGTGTCATTCTCGCGGAGTCTGCTAGCAGTGCCCATTCACAACTTTACTATAATCCTTGAAAGCAGTGCTATATACTTTGTCTGAAACCAGCTCCAGTAACAAAACCACACAGCCTACACTGAGGGCTGTAGCCTCGGCAAGATTTTTACTGAAGTCGAGAAGCTTAAGTAGGGAAGGTTTGAATTACTTTTCACTTGAGACTTAAATCTGTTGCAAAATTGCTCCATCAGAGCGTAATAGAAGATGCAGCAATTTGCCACTTTTGTATTTTACACAGAACCCAGCCAAGAGTTCTCCATACAGTATTAACAATGGAGGGCCATCAGGTCCAGTAAGGCTTTCTCTGCAGGCCAAAACAGTATCAGAAGCACTGACCCGCATTTACTATCTAAATTCTAATATTTGTTCCATGAATTTGTATGAATTTATTCCCATCAGTATTGTCCTCATTTCAAAGTGTCTCTCCTTGTCTATATATATATGTATATAGCGATTATAGGTCAAATAAGAATTGTAATAAAGTAATAAACCGTAAAAGTTAGTGTTACTTCCAGTTTATCGTAATGTTGATTTAATTGTTAAAATCAAACTAATGTCTCGAAAAGGGCACCACATCAATTTTTTCAACTTTAACTTTAGGCGAAATGACGACAAACCGTTTTAATCAGTCTCATAATCTGGAGGTTGCTACACTACGACATTTTGAGTCCTAGGTTACAGCGGTTTACTTAAATTCAGAACACACACAAAATATGCCAACGAGTGGAATTTTATGGTATATTTAATGAAACACACAACTACAACCGGAGGCCACTCAGCTGGCGTGCTGAATAGACTTTGGAGATTAAGTTTACAGACGTGGCAGGTCTTGCCAAGAAAGGGTGTGGGATTTCTAAGAATGCATGTTGGAATTTTACGCGTCAATCTGTGATATGGGATAATCCCTTTCCGGTTTGTCCATCCATCCATCCATTTTCTGAGTCGCTTCTCCTCACCACGGTCGCTGGCGTGCTGGAGCCTATCCCAGCTATCATCGGGCAGGAGACGGGGTACACCCTGAACTGGTTGCCAGCCAATCGCAGGGCAGATACAAACAACCATTCGCACTCACATCTACGGGCATTTCAGAGTTGTCAATTAACCTGCCATGCATGTTTTTGGGATGTGGGAAGCCGGAGTGCCCGGAGAAAACCCATGCAGGCACGGGGAGAACATGCAAACTAACCAGTCGTCCACCGTGCCGCCCCGTTCCAGTTTGTCTCAATTGTAATTTGTTTCGTCTTTTGTAACTGTTTCTGCTTTTGTTAATGTGTTTTCTGAAATGTAAAAGTGTTTCGGTTTTTGTTAATTTGTTTTCTGAAATGTAAAAGTGTTTCTGCTTTTGTTAATTTGTTTTCTGATATGTAATAGTGTTTCACAATTTGTTATATTGTTTTGCACTTCCAGGCAATCACTAATCACTAAAAAGACCAATTACCATTTTGCAAATATTGTTCAATGAATACCTTTCAGACAGTGCCATTTATCTTGCATTTGCATTGTCAAGACAGTGCGAGTGTACCTAAAAAATAGTTAGGTGGGTGTCTGTCTGCTATGCACTCAAGTTTTTCCTTGAGTGCATAGCAGGTTCCCTTTATATTGCTGACAGGCATTAAAGTGTGCTCGAGCTGTATTGCAAGGAGGAAAATGGAAGGGGGGCGTGAAACGAGATCACTGAAAGGTAGCGGCATCATGATTCACTGTGGCACCTTTCCATATTTTACCTCATTTGAGATTTTTGTTTTATTCATTTTGAGATGGCCCTGGGTATTTCATTCCAATTGGTGTAGACAAAAATATGCCACTACTTTACTCCTTTGCTATATTTCACAGTGCGGTGGTTACGTTTGTGCCTGCTGTTCACTGATAGATGGGGACACTGCATCAGTGGGCGGTGGGCGGGACGCTCCACTCAGTCAATAAAAGCCCTCTCTTAAATCTTATCGACAGCAGACTTGACAAGCACTATGGGCCCTGGCGTATTAACGGAGTGCAATTAGGACAGTGCTCCCCCGAGCTGGACTTTAAATCAACTACATGTGAATTGGGGAAGTTTTTAAACTCGTTAGGCTCGTAGCATAATTGCCTAATAGCCAGGTCAACGAACTGCAATTTTGTGCGCGGCGGTGATACTGTAATGTCTGTTTGCTGTTGGTTTAAGTGTGATCAGTTCAAACACGCAAAATTGGCATCGCCTACGTCCAATGTTTAACTCTAATCTCTTGCATTGGTTTAGCATGCTTGTAATTATGTTAAGCTCCTCTGAATTTTAAGTCGTGTTCAATGATGGATGACTGAAAGTGTCAGACCAATTGATTTGTTTGTGCTGGGATTTGTCTTCATAGTTGACCATTCTCTGCAGGTAAATGCATTGTCAATGATCGAGGAGAACCAGTCATGGAAGAGCTTTGAAGTGATGTTTGTTTTCTCACCTTGTCTTCTTTTGTCTTGCAGTTGTGTGGCTGTGGGCTGCTCGGTGTGGGCATCTGGCTCTCTGTGTCTCAAGGCAGCTTCGCCACCTTCTCGCCCTCATTCCCCTCACTGTCAGCTGCCAACATGGTGATCGCCATTGGCGCCATCGTCATGGTAACAGGCTTTCTCGGTTGCCTGGGTGCCATCAAAGAGAACAAGTGCCTGCTTCTGAGTGTGAGTTTTTTAATTGCCAATTTTAAACTACCTTTTTTAATTGTGTTGTTCTTCGTTAGCACACCTAAGGACTGGACTCATGTATCCTCAACTTTATTGAGCCAAGGTGCATGTTTTACATGATAAAATTCTCACGGTATACCACTAATCAAAAGTGTCAAAAAAAAGTACTGTACTGAATTAATGATGATCTTGTCTTAATTTATTAAAAAATTGACTTACTCAGTTTGAAATCTGGGTGCCGATACTTTTTCTTGCAATTTCATTGATACCAAAACTGACACTGTTTTTCAGTCAAAATATTATGAACTATTATGTAAAGATGAGAAATGTACAATATATATCATATTTTCTTTTTTTTATATTCTGAGCCAGAAATTTTCAATTTAAAGAAATTCGTATTTATGGCGTGGAAATCAGGATGACTTAAATCCGTTCTGGAAAGCGTTTGCCTCTTACGGATCCACATGGACCTAGTAAAATCAACATTTTACACCTGGCTTAATCAAGTCTTCCAAATATAACTTAGCAAATATATGCATATTCACACATATAAGTTTTGCATAAATATTCAGTAAAAATTACTAAAACCAATGTCTAAGTTAACAACTGAAGTGTGTTGTGTTAGAATTCGATAATGATAATAATCTTTAAGGATCAGGGAACAGACGCGACACAAGCATTATCTTTATCACGACACTGTGTCAAAGGTAACAGTGTTGTCTGTACCTGCATACAGCGGGTGCAGCTTGTCTTTTTTGAAGCTCACTGTGGCTCTTGGGATGTGTGATTTTCAGGTGTTTGAACACAGTTCTTGCTGCTTCAGTGTAAAACTGGTTTGTCACACACTTGGCACCTTGCCTTAACTATGGACAGTATATGCAGTATAAGTGTGTAAAAATATATTACAACAAGTCTGTCATTTCTTCATCACCTCCATTCATGCTGGGTCTCCTGGCACCCTCCTGCACGAGGCTGTAATCCACATGATCACCGTCCCCCTACTTGAGAGTCGAATGCGCAAACCAATAGGCTAAAAGCCTAGGCTGATAACCTACCAGCCAGCACAGCTCTAAAGGCATCAGGGAAGTGAGATTTAAGTATCCACTACACTGGCTGAGTCACGTTTCGTCATGTGACATCGACCAACACAATACACCGCCATGTATTGTCACATAGAAATTGGATGTACTGTAATTTCTTGTGTATAATGCAAATCCCGCCCCCCCCCCCCCCCCCCCAAAAAAAAAATTTAAAAAGTAAATGGTCCGCGTTACACATGAGTTTCAATGTGAGTTGGCCGTCTTTGCTGTCATGTTATTGTATAACCTCTTTCTTTCTTTCTATGTTGTTTTCTTAACACTCATCTTAGAGGCAAGAGCTATTAAAATAAGTGTCACCTAATAGCCACAAAAGACACACAATAAGCAAAACACTTACAATTCTTGTTCAACTGAGGTTATGTGAGCCGCCGACACCATGCAGTTAAAGTTTTGGTCAAATTTCAAATAGCAAAGACCTAAGGGTTATTCAACTTTAGACCTTCCACTGTATTTCCAGGAAAAGGGACGGTGGAAACAGCTACATGTACACTCGGGTGCACCTGCACACACGGATATATACACAGTCACACACACAGACACAGACAGAGGCACACACAGACAGACACACGCACCGTTCATTTGTTTCCCTGTATAGCATTTCATCACAATCAGCTTTCTCCTTAACTGCCCTCTTTGAATTTTGCATTTTCTGTCACTATAAGTCATGAGTTACATCTCTTAAAAGGATAATCTATTAAACGTGTGCATTATGGCATTGGTACACTATAAAAGCGAAAATAGGTTTAAGGATTCACACTCCTTAATCTTCAATCTGGTGAGGACAGTGCTGTATGTGAATGCAGGGGCGCCACCAGGGATTTGGAGCCCCTTGGGGAAAAAAAATAAAATAAATCTCACAACATCCCAATGCTACAACTTAAAAATATAATTTTCTAAAAACCGTGTCAAACATCTTACAGTGCCTAGAATGGGAATTGAAAACTGGTACCAAGTAATTTGATTTACAGGAATGATTAGTTTATTTGCTCGACGGTTTTTCAGTTTATCAATTCCTGTTACATCGCAAATGAGTGATGACCACTGTGTGACATAACGGTATATATCGTAGTACGATATAAAAACATCTGTTGTACGATATAACCCTCTATTGTTTATATCGTTATTTTAGACTTTAGATTTCCCCCGCCGCTACTGAGGGAATCCTGAAGTTCATTCTCCTCTGCTTTGCGCTAGTAATATATGGTCACAATGAGTGAAGAGGGGTGTAGATGTGAGATGTGAGATGAAGTGTAGATGAACAATGTGTCCTGCAATTCACATTGGTTCTCAAGAGCTAAGAGTTGTCACAGTTTGGTTGGGTCAGGTAGGTCATCGCTGGCTGGGCCACTTGTTCCGGATGGTTGGGTTCTGTCGGTGTAGTATTATCAAGATTTCTTATTTATTCACAGCTCAGCACACAGAGCTAGGATGGTATCCATATACAGTATCTACTTGGATAGCCACAGCCCCGCACCAAACCTTTAATTTTGTGAAACGTGGGCGGAATACTCCCAATATGCAGTGACATAATTTCTCATGTATAATGCCAATTTTCCCCCCGGAAAAATTGTCAAAAGTCAATAGTGCGCATTATACGTAGGTATAGGGGAAATTGAAAAAACTTTCCCATTTTATAAATGTATGCCGCCATCGAGAGGTTATGAAAAAGCTGTAGGCTTTCATTCCTATATGCCACCGCCACCTAGAGGTTATGAGAAAGGTGTATACTTTCCTTCCAATATGCCACCGCCACCTAGAGGTTATGAGAAAGGTGTATACTTTCCTTTCAATATGCCACTGCCACCTAGAGGTTATGAGAAAGGTGTAGCCTGCACTTCACTAGATGAACAAAGATAACGTGTATTATTTATTCAGTAAAAATTGATAATTGTCCGCAGCACACCGGTTGGTATTTATTGGACTCGAGTAACACAGAGTGCAGTATCGTTATGACACCTTCCTACAGAATAGGAAAATATCATAATATGGCAAATAGCTATTTAGTTAAAGAAAACCAGCACGGTATCATGTAACTACAGAAGCAAAAACTTGCTGAAACAGTCTTCTTGCACATTGAGCATACATAATTAAATAATTGGCTGGCACCTTGAGAACAAGTACTTAAAGGAACATAAAACATTAAAGTGCATGATGATATCAAAGCGTCCATTATTTACATATACGGTACTGTAAATCAGCATAATTCATAGTTTACCAAATTTACTTTCCAGTGTGCAGCAGTCGGATTCAGTCCAGCATAATTACACCTTATTACCAATCATCAGCTCAAAACATTTTGTTGCCAGCACTCAGTTTATTAAAACACTGTCAATCGGCTACATTATTGATGGTGTTGGGACTCTTTAATCTCCCTCAAAACAAAATTGAGAGGCGCGATAAATTGCGAAGCAGTAACGTGACAGTTCTTGGAGGAGATTACATACGAGAATCTAAAAAGTCCCACTCAATATTAAGGCATGACTGCACATGTACCGATAGATGTGTTTGTTTATTTACGTCAAAACTAGGGGCGGTTTCTGATATGGGCAATATGGGCAGTTGCCCAGGGCAGCATCCTGTGAGGGGGTTGCACTCAACCACCCCCCCCCCCAAACTCCTGCCCCCCCATTGATGATGGGCTAGGGGGGCGCACTCGACGGGCATCGCACAGGCTGAATAGACTTTGGAGATTAAGTTTACAGAGTCAAATCTCAGACAGTACCCCCGTTGACAATTGGCCATGTGGACGGAATCGACAGCTGTCGCACAAGGGTGCCATTCGGTCCGGGACCCCCTCTGATTAAAACACAGTGTTGATGCAAACCTTCCTAGGACACTCACGTGTCAGTGCATATGCTGAACATGTGTTTGTGACACAGCAGCAATAATTCAGATGTATTCCCTTTAGCAGCCGGCAGACACCTGACAAGCCTTTCGTCTACACTGTGGTGGTCAGGGGCTGACAAAGCAAGCTTAACTGAGGGACTCTGCCTTCTTGCAAATTAGCACCAGTGTGTCTGTGTCAGTGTAACTTTTCAGCCCAGTCAGTCAAACATCCTCTGGTGTCACCATGGTGGTTGGATTACTGTGCATGCAGCACACCGGAACCTTGGTTCACAATATTGGAGAAGATTGTGCTATTCATGACGTCTCTCCTGGAAAAACAATGAGAACTTGAGTTTGGGCTCTCAGTGCTTCAGTTTCTCAATCCCTTCAAGTCCTTTCATCAGTCAAAAGCTCCCCCAAAATCCTCCTGTTTGACATGGCTTCCCTTACCTGCCTAACAAGAGAGAGGGAGAGAGAGAGAGAGACAGACAGACAGAGGGGGAGAGAGAGAGAGAGAGAGAGAGTGTGTGTGTGTGTGTGTGTGTGTGTGTGTGTGTGTGCGCGTGCGTGTGTGTGTGTGAGGACATTAACCTTAAGAGCACAATCATCTTTTTGCACAATTCCAAAGCACCAGTTTCTCTTGTTTTTCTTCTTTCATTTTTAGGACCAAAATTGAGAAAGCCCTCCTGTCCATGAGACAGAGCAGAGACTGAGAACCCGGCCTTCTTGTCAAACCCTTAGTGAACTACTTTTTCTGATTTTTTTCAGATTTTGTCGTCGACTCTCTAATATGACGACACAGTTGAGTTGAAGTCCATTAATCGATGACATTTTTGCCCATTCTTCCCCCATTTGTGAGGTCACACACTGATGTTGGACGAAAAGCCTTGGCTCACTGTCCACTCAAAATTAACCCAAAGGTGTTCTATTGGTTTGAGGGCAGGACTCTGAGAAGGCGAAGTCAATTTCATTCATACCAAATTCTCTCATCCATGTCTATGGACCTTACTTTGTGCATGGGTGCACCGACATGTTGGAACAGGAAGGGTTAATCCCTGTGACTGTCCAAAATCTCTTATGTTGAAGCATTCAGAGTTCCTTTCACTGGAGCTCAGGGGCTAATATTTTGGGCAGTTCTAACTTTATGGGAGCAGTTTGGTGGTGGCCCTTTCCTGTTCCAACATGACTGTGCATCAGTGCACAAATCAAGGTTCATAAAGACATGGATGAGAACGTTTGATGTAGATGAACTTGACTGGCCTGCACAATCCTGACCACAACCCTATAGGACACTGTTGGATGAATTAGAGCGGAGACTGAGAGCCAGGCCTTCTTGTTCAACATCAGTATGTAACCTCACAAATGCGCTTCTGGAAAAATGGTCATAAATTCCAATAAAAACACTCCTAATCCTTGTGGAAAACCTTTCCAAAAGAGTTTAAGATGTTATAACCACAAAGGGGGGACTAATGTCATATTTAAAACCTATAGCTAAAGACTGGGATGTCACTTAAATGCACATGTGAGTCAAGGCACATGAGTGAATACTTTTGGCCATATAGTGTATTTCAACGGATTGGCATAAAAACAAATTCAGACAAATGATTAAAAATACAACTTACTATTACGCTGAATGATGTTATTAGTGGGCGACCAGCGGCCCCTAATTTTCAGTGACGTAGTTTTATGTCTTTTAAACCTCACGAGCCATCCGGTCTCATTTTGTGTTCCATAGCATAATGCAGACATGTCAAGCTCCACTTCTTCTCTTCTTGCTGGTGTCCACACAAATCAACACTACAAATAATAGATTAGTACAGCACATAATACATCAATACAATAGTTGCTTCAATGATTCATTGATACAGTAGTTACTCAAAGTACATGCTACAGAGTCGAACATGTACACATTAACACAAAAGACACCGATTTATAATGTGTTAATATGAAATAAAATACTGTTAAAACAAAAAAAAATATTTTAATCTTCAAGCAACACCTCTCAGATGAAAAGAGTATCGATTGGATATAATAAAACCGAATAGTATATTCTAAGATGGGACATGTCAGGTTTGGCGGTGATGGTGGCAAAAAGGGTGACCCAAATCCATGAAAGCAGGGAGGCAAGGCAGGAGTGCAAGAATCTCAAAATGATATTCAATTTTAAAAATAAATAAATAAAGGCAAACAAGGGTGGAGACAAAAAATACCAAATGAACAAAGTCCAAAAAAACATGGTTCCAAATAAGAAAGAAACTCTAGGGGTAAACTCGTGACATAAAACATAACAAGACCAGAGCAGCAACAGACTACAAACGACAATGAACCAACAAGGAAAGAAAACAGGGAACTAAATACAAGAAAACTGATGAGACAAAGAGGAACACCTAGACAAGACACGAGTGGCTGGAGGGAGCTGATAGGTTGACAACTGGTAGAGGGCTGGCGACAAGAGGTGGGAGATAATAACTAATGGCAGACAAGACATGAACACGTGGCACAGGAAAACTTCACAAAAGCATGAAACAAACGAAATAAACAGCACCATGTCAACAAAAACACAGACCATGATAGGACGAAAAAAAAATATTATAATATACTTCCATATATTGTTTGTGACCATGCTCAAATATTTCCACAAGCTTGTAGCATTGTACGGCCATATGCTGTACTGCAAAAAGTGTAACGACACAGTTTCGTGATGTTGGGTGAAGGCTGTTATAAAAATGAAATGTACCGGCATTACCAGATAACTAGCAACCCTTTACTGCTCAGCGACTGTTTTTTTTTGTCAATGTCTTTATGTCTCAAAAGTGTTCTCTGTCTCTTGACTGTCTGTTGTCGTACGAGAGCGGCTCCAGCCACCGGAGACAAATTCCTTGTGTGTTTTTTGGACATACTTCGCAAATAAAGATGATTCTGATTCTGAAGTTTTCGTTATCTCACAGTTGTTGCCCTCGAATTATTGGACATAACATTTTGGCAAGAAAGATGGAGAGTCTTTCCCTGCTTCACAGAGCGTCACAGTTCGCCGACTGCAACAGATCCTGTAAATAGGAAGATTGGAAGACGAGATGCCAAAAACAAGAGATTAGCGATTAGTCGACTTAAAGCTTTAAACGATGTGGACTCGTAAAGTCGACATCAGTTCATTCCACCAAACTCATTACCTCTATATTCAACCGTCATTTTTACCTTTTCCTTTTAGGCCTCGATACAGGTACCATAATAGTTTCCACAAAAGATTGTTACTGTGTATGGCATTTGTCTGGAATTTTGTTTTGCATGTTTCCTTCTGTGCCAAGTGTATGGTAAATATTTAGCTCAGGAGAAGTCAAGTAAGGAGAGAAGAATAGTAGATGAGCTCCTAGGCTGTGTTGGAAATTAATCGTAGGAGGTATTAAAACCATTTTCCCTTCCACTCACATCTTCATGAGGCACTTTCTTCTTTTTCCACGCTCCTGCTTTCTTCCCACCTCCTCTTTCATTCCTCTTTTTCAGTCTTTCCTGCTTAAAGGTTTTCGAGAGTAACTAATAATCTGGTTGCTGAAGTGCCGGAGATTCACTAGTTTTGCTACTTTCCCATATTGGCATTATTACAAAATGTAATCGACGTGGATGTAGTGAATTCAAAAGGTTGTTTTTCCATACATCCCAAATGCTTCCAAAAGGCCACTTGAATGTCAGCTAAATAGGTTTTGTATTTAGAGCTTTTTTCATTGGCGTCTAAAAAGTTTTCCTCTCCTTTTTTTCCTGACAGTTTTTCATCGTCCTGCTGATAATTCTCCTGACAGAGCTGATATTACTCATCCTGTTCTTTGTGTACTCAGATAAGGTAGGTTCAATTTGTTTTTGAATGAAGTTTCTCTCGTTTTGCTTTGTTAGGTTCTTTCAGTCAAAAAGTGAGATCTCTCACACATGCAGAGGAAATTCAACAAATAAAAAGCAAAGAACAGTGTGACTAAATTCAACACATTCATATTCTAAATAAAGGTAGTCTGCTGTCAAAGGTTAGAACCCAAAATGCGGGCTAATCCCCACCAGTTGACTTGCTACAAGTGGTCCAGTGCACATTTCCCATGACCCTCTGTTCGGTTCAAGTTAGGTGTGTAGGTATATGGAAGCAACAGATGACAATATTTAAAGCTGGCGTGATTACTGACATTCTTGTGCAATCTGGAGTGCATCCTTCATCAAATTGTTCCACAAATAGTTCATCTTGAGGGCAACACGTGTCTTTCACATAACAACCAATGACGAGCACTAATATATATATATGTTTTATTATTTTGTTTTGTCTTATCTGTCTGTCTGTCTATCTATCTAGCTAATCTAATATAATGATATAACAAATTAGTTCACATAGCAATGCCAAATAATTTATAACACAGCATATGTGTTGACTTGAATTTGTGCAGCACTCTCAGTAAGTGAGTCACATGTCACTGATCTGACAGTAAATATTATAAGCAGTGGTCAATGCACATAAAATATCCATCCATCCATTCTCAATACCATTTATCCTGTTCAGGGTCACGGGGGCGCTGGAGCCTATCCCAGCTGACTTCGGGCGAAAGGCAGGCTACACCCTGAACTGGTCGCCGGTCAAACGCAGGGCACATATAGACACGGACAACCATTCGCACTCACTTTCACACCGTCACTGAGTGGGAACTGAACCCACGCTGCCTGCACCTACGTCAGGCAAATGTACCACTACACCGTCAGTGACCTACATAAAATATATCAGATATTCTCAGTGTGTACAGATCATCTCTCTGGTTTCTATGATGTATGTCAGTAACTTAATAACATGACAAAATGTAACATATCCATTGATGATAGTGTACACTGCAGCTGTCTGGCCTCGGCTGCAGACAGTGACTGACTCCTCTCAAATGGAGGGCACCAATAAAGAACATTTTCTCGTCAAATTTGCACAAATATTCTAATTGGGTCTTTCAAGCATTGTGTATTTTTACCAGGACAAATTATTGCATGTTAAATATGTTAATGGTGAGTACTTTAATTTGGTATATGTAAATATTGTTTGTCTATTTAGCTCAGGCCCTGCAGGAGTTAGGCCCAGTTAATTCTTCGTCTGTTTTTATTCAAACTGAGTCTTCCAAGCAGATAAAGGAATTCATTTAGCAGCCAATCCATCTTTAGATTGTTTCTAAGCACACCCACCAGGAGCAAATATGTCTGCTGCCTTATCTCACAAATATTATTGGCTGAACTTTGGGGCTGTAGTTGGGGGAAATCCTCCCCTTGAACTCAAATGGATTCTTTCAACTGCTTTGCTCCCTGTTACATGTAAAGTCGGGCAGTCGAAAAGGTGAAATAGAGCTCTAAATTTCTCAAATCTGATTCACTTGGATACCGTGTTTTTCTAATAAAATAAAAAATGAATAAATAAAATCTCGTTTACATCACTTCCAGCGAACATTGACTGTGTTTTATTAGGTAAAACTACACAGTGTTGATACTGTTTTACGCCAAAACCACTACACTACTAGAGTTCATGTATTGCTCTTCAAACATCATTAGAAAGGAATACCATTATGTTTTAGTAAAATGTTTAATTTAGCCTGTCATCCTGCAGACGTGAGGGTATGGCATGTTACTCAGACGACTCTTTATGCAAAGGCAGTGTGTGTCCATTCAGCGTCCTTTTTCCCTCTAGTGGAATCTGGTATGCCGTATGAGTCTGGGTCTCCTCATTCTCTGATACAGGCTGTGATCAGAGGAATCATTAATCCTCTTCTGCTTCTTGATCTTCTAATCACAAGGCATTTATTAACAAGCCTGGAATACATACCACGGCTGGCCGCTTTTAAACTTGATGGACAGATGGCTTTGGATTGTTTAGTCTTTAAAATGATATAAAGTGCTGGAGTCCCCTCCAAAATCTTTGGGAAGTTGTTGTCTCTATGGTCCATCATGTATTACTGTTCAGCTAAGATTGGACTGTACGATTTACGACAGTAATACTGCCATCTTGTTTGTGTAAGGGGGATAGTGATAGCGGTTTCAGCTGTAAACAGCGTGACATCGTAGCGCCATGAAACTGGCAATAAATTCAACTACGAAGAAAAACGTAACCCGGTAAATCATGATGAACAAAGGCAAATGAACAAACATCCAGTAATTTGGTTTTGGCTTGGAACTTTTACATGAAGACACAAAATGGCACGTTATGTGTTTTGCCCTTTCTAAAAAAGAATCAGTTATTCTTGTACCCTTCTCAATGGCAAAAGCAGCTGCTCTATCTCCTACAGTCAACTGATATTTATATGCCAATGTCTCCAATGATGGCAATGCACTAATTAATTCATTTCTTCACAACTAAGGCAGAATTTTAACAAGCTGGAAGACACAGCAACAGACCAATATTTCCTTCTTTTTCCTAGGTATTCCCCAGGTTTGCGTTGCCACCTGTTTTTAGGGCTTGATCATAACTGCCCCATTGACCAATGACAAAAATAGCATAAGGCATTATATGCTTTGTTCTCCCCGTGCCTGTGTGGGTTTTCTCCGGGCACTCCGGTTTCCTCCCACATCCCAAAAACATGCATGATAGGTTAATCAACAGCTCTAAATTGCCTGTAGGTGTGAATGTGAGTGGGAATGGTTGTTTGTTTGTATGTGCCCTGCGATTGGCTGGCGACCAGTTCAGGGTGTACCCCGCCTCCTGCCCGATGATAGCTAGGATAGGCTCCAGCACTCCCACCACCCTTATGAGGATGAGCGGCTCAGAAAATGGATGGATGGATGATATGCTGTGAATCATAAACAAGTGGCTGATTTTGCTGTGCCACTGGAAAGAGAGATGGCAGGAGTCAAATACATTAAGGAAAGCACTTCATAAACAGCACTATAATAAATATGAAACACGCACTCTCTCCACTACTACTCTTTTTTTTAATGTAAAATGCAATTCGGAAAGGAGGAAAAACTGCCCTCCATCCAGAGTGGCCTCTCATCCTTCTATGCTTTGATAATGGAAACACAAAGAAATTGCACTGCCAAACAGTACTGCTTCATGGAAAAAGGGTTTAGGTATTACTTATGTCATTTCCCTCAGTAGCCCAATGCTGTTCAGCAGGCTGATCAAATGCCATGCAGAATCTGTACTATAGTAAAGTCAGGTTCTGGAGTTAGCAACCAGCTGACTGCAGCAGATGGCCGGCCGCAAACCAGATTATTGCCATCCGTCTTTAACGCTGTGACCTCATTGTTTCTCTGTCAACCCAACACGCCAAGCCAAACAGCGGTAAAGGTTTATTAGCTCACAATGCGGAAGCCCGACCTGGCAAAAAGATAAGGGGAGCAGCAGAGCATGTGCAGCAGGATGTAGGGCGGAAAGAAAGAAAAAGAACGGCATTGCATGAGGGGGGAAGGTATGAAGGGAAAACAGTTGGACTCAGGGGAGTGGGAAGTGAAATATTAAACATGTGAATAAAAATTTGATTGGTTTAATAACAGAGCGGCAATGTTACATAGTTTACACGGAGACCCAGTAGAGCACAGACCTTAGCCAAGGTTAAAAGGATTGGAAAAGTTTGTTTGCCCATCCATACACAGACCTTCTCCAAAGAATTTGAATATCATGGAAAAGTCTATTTATTTCCATAATTCCATTCAAAAAGTTAAACTTTCATATATTATAGATTCAGGGCCCACATTTAAAACAATTTCAAGTATTTATTTGTTAGTTAGTTTGTTTTTTTTACATACTTTGGGCTTCCAGCTCATAAAACCCACAAAATCAGGAATTCAAAAAATGAGAATACTGCGAAAGAAATCAGCCCACTTTTGTTGTGAATGGTTGTTTGTCTATATGAGCCCTGCGATTTGCTGGAGACCAGTTCAGGGTGTACTCCGCCTCTCGCCCGAAGATAGCTGGGATAAGCTCCAGCACGCCCGTGACCTTAGTGAGGATAAGCGGTACGGAAAATGGATGGATGGATAACTGTCCCTCTTAATGATCTTGACATAATTTTAAAAATATGGAAATTCAGACAAATTGTTCTGGAAGAGAATTTCTTTTGGTTGGCAGCTCTGCTGTCAGAGGCATGAATGCAATTTTACTTATAATTGGCGTAGTAATTTATTTCAGTGTTTCGGCTTATAGTTTTCGGACTTGGGTGCCTCATTTGCGGTTTCTGAGCCTCACTAGTTGCCATTCAATTACAATGCACAAAGAGAGTAGCCTAATTCAGTGCCACAAAAAGAAGGGTCAGAGCGAAACAGAAATCATAATAGGCCACCTTTTTCTCTTAGAAAGCACCCTGCGATGGCAGATGAATTCCATAAATGTGTGCGCCAAAAGGTAGTGGGTTGATCCTTAGCACATGTGCCACAATACCACAAGGTTTCATGCAAATCAGCTGTGTATATATTTTTTCTTATCCTGCTGACTAATTGGCAAACCGGTGAGGAAACAAAAACTTGCTCTTTTACATTTAAACATTAGGTGAGCGGTATTAAAATACAGTAAGGCGTATAGATAATGTTTATGCACAGAGAAACATTTCTAAGCAAGGAATGTTTGTTATTGAAAAACTTATTTGCTGGACTTTGAGCAGGACGTCTGGGGACAAATTAAAAGAAAAAAAATCGAATCTGGCCAAGATGGCATGGAATATTGTGCCACATTGGTGGCTGATTATTGCATCAAACACACAACCAACCAACAGGCCATCGGTATATTTTCAATTTATGGCCATGATTTATTATTTCAGACCAAATAGAGAGCGAGCAGGGGCGTTTCTCGCCTGCTATTGAACATTCAGGCGATTCAGCCAAGTTTCACAACGCATCCAAGGGAATTCAATATCCTCTTTAATGATGTGTTGTTGGGGGACCTTCGACTCTGTTGCTCTGTCTCTCCGCATCATTTATTACACTATTGGAGCAGTAATCTCAACTCTTCTGGACTCTGTCTACAGTACACAGTGAGTGGAGTGAAGTGAGTGAAATCAATTTGACATGAAATTAGTAAGTGCAACTGTGACGTGTGTAAAGTCCATGATGGAAGACGTGTGTGGTTGAGTAGAAATACTTGGTTCTTATCTCTAAGGTCATGTGCTTACTGAACCACCCACATATAGGGCACTTTTGATTTAAAGTGTGTGCTGGACAAATTTGATAATTGAATATTTAAATTGCTCAAAGCAATGGAAGAAAAATAATATTCTGACGAAGCATTAATTGCTCATTACACACACTACTGTAAATATGCAATACTGTACTCGGCTTACTGTACTAGAGCAGCTATCTGAGACTTTAGTCTTTAGACATTCCTTCTTAGTGGAAGAACTAACGAAAGAGAATAAATATTGCAATGGCAAGGTCGGACAATCCTAATTTAGAGTAGCAAAAAAAAAAAAAAAAAAAATTCACTCTTACCGAAACCGACTTGCTCTGTGTTTTAAGTCTACAATTAGGATTCAAGCATCATTCACTGATGAGTCAAGAAAAATATCAAATATTATTACTTGGTCCACACAAAAAGGTAATGGTTTCTGCCTTCCCAATTTTATGGACATTGAGTAGCTTTAGTAGTAGTTTTTGCTTAGTCAAATCTCAGCAAGAACACAACTTCCTTGGCAGAGGGGAAATAAAGTCACTTATAGTCTCTGTATAAAATAGGCTAAAGAGAGCAGTGTAACAGTGAAAAAACTGCTGGCATTTGTGTCAATGACAAACTCATGTTAGGTGACAGATATTGGTCGGCTGCCAATCCAGAAATTGGAGCTTCGGTCCAAAGGTTGTGTTTCTCCATCAAAAACATCCATCCATCCATTTTCAACGCCGCTTATCCTGGTTAGGGTCGCGGGGCGCTGGAGCCCATCCCAGCTGACTTCGGGCGAAAGGCGGACAACACCCTGAACTAGTCGCCAGTCAGTCGCAGGGCATTCCATCAAAACAAAATGAGATAATGCAGCGCAATTGTGTTCTGGAAAGGAGAAAAATGGGTCATTGCATGACCAAATTCATGTTTGCATCGCAGTCATTTGTAAGTAAGAGGCAGGGATTGATGATAAGGCTCCTCATCTAATTTTCTCATACAAGGACAGATCCAGAGGATGTTGGGGCCTACAGCCCAAGGAGCGATACGCTCATCTGCGTCAGCAAAGTTAGAGCCACAGACAAGAATGGGACTAAACGTGATACTAATCTTATTTCAAAGGTTTTAGAGGGCATAAGAATGAACTTTGCATGTTTAATAATTACTGAAGCATTTTAATGCAGTAGAAGAAAAATAATTACTCAGAACAAATCACTTTGACTTTGCTTTTAGCATCCGTCATTACCATAGGAACCTCAGATCGTCTATATAGCAGTCAATACCACCTTCTCCACGTTCTGCTAAAACAAGGATTTTTCCAGGTCGCTGTTCTTTACAAACAGTCGCTGACAAGGAATGTCTTCAGCGGTAGTATAAAATCTGTAACGGGGCAGGACAGTGCCTGTGTGAAAGGGAATACCAAAAAGGCAGACAGGAGTGTTAAGTTTCACATCCAACAGTCACTTCTCTCACCTGTTATTTTGAAAGCAATGTCATTGTCTGAAAAGTAGTTTATGTTACATTAACATCACCTTGCATCTCATAATCTAATTGCATGTGACTGGGTTCTATGCCAAAAGCAAATGCAGTTTACTGGTGTCGTGGCTATTGTGTGTATTAGAGGCTTATAATATTCCATCCATAATATTTGTGGATGTTGGTGCATCATACCAACACGTGTCAGTGCTAACATTATGTTTCGTAACTACCGTGATGGTTCGTAACTAACGTTATGTTTCGTAATTGTGTGCTGTTTTTGTGTAAACTTTTTGCAAACTAAAATTATTAATTATAATTTGAAATCCAGATGTTATTATCAGGCACAGGTCAATAGGCTTCTTCAGCCTCTGATCGTGCCTTTGGCGCTTGGATAAATAGGAGAAAAGAAACTTCAAAAGAAAAACAGGCCAAGATTAGACAAAACTGCTTGCTATGTGTGAGTTACGTTCTCTTGGATTTTGGATTTGGGGAATGGAGCAAAACACACACTATTTTCTCTTACTGGTGATTATTTACTCTTACCGGTTATTTGTCTCATGAATGGAATACATGTTTTTTTGTGTCTGACGAAGACAAGACTATGTGGCTTTATTAGTGGTCTGAAGTCGGTGAGCTGAGGCATTAAGCCTTAACTTGTAAATACATTTTTGTTGTGGCGTGACTAATAGTGCCTGTGAAGGTGTGGCGTGTGGTTCAGGGACTATGGGCCTATTTTCCCTGTAATAATTACCACATATCTGAAGTACCGCTCAATCTGTTGCGGCTGTTAGTGAAATCCCCCTTGGGAAAAGAAAACTGCAGGAGAACTAAGCCACTGACTTTTGTTTCTCATTAACACATCCAATAAGATATTAATCTCCCACAGACATGACACAACCCTGAGCACATTGTTGGAGTTCAGTCACAAGCAAAAATATTAACACACTTTGCTTGAGGGCATGTTGAAATTGCGTGTGGGTGATGTGACATACAGTAAGATAAGCTGCTTCTCAAGTCATAGCAGAAAAGCTAGACACATTAATGTATTATCCGTGTATTATCCACCATTGGCAACCTGTATGGATAAATGATGCGGATATTTTAAAATAATATGACTTGTTCCTGAGTAAACAGATGATATGTTAAAGGATCGATCTAATACTGTGAAAATTGGCACTTACCGGTCTTCCATAGTTCTGGACTTAAAAATGTCTGCAGAATAAAATCACCCCACTCGAGCAGGTGTGGGTATACTTATAGCCCCCCGGCTCGGCACCTGTACGTTGGGGTTCACCCGAGAGGGTAGCCTCCCTCCGCATTCGGGTGGGGGGACGGGTCCTGACTGTTGTTTGTGCCTATGCACTAAACAGCAGTTCAGAGTACCCACCCTTTTTAGAGTCCTTGGAGGGGATGCTGGAGAGCGCTCCTGCTGGGGACTCCATCGTTCTGCTGGGGGACTTCAATGCTCACGTGGACAATGACAGTGAGACCTGGAAGGGCGTGATTGGGAGGTGTTCTGTTATTGGACTTCTGTGCTCATCACGGATTGTCCATAACAAACTCCATGTTCAAGCATAAGGGTGTCCACACGTGCACTTGGCACCAGGACACCCTAGGTCGCAGTTCGACGACTGGCTTTGTGGTCGTGTCATCGGACTTGCGGCTGCATGTCTTGGACACTCGGGTGAAGAGAAGGGCGGAGCTGTCAACTGATCACCACCTGGTGCTGAGTTGGCTCCTATGGTGGGGGAAGATGCCGGTCCGACATGGCAGGCCCAAACGTATTGTGAGGGTCTGCTGGGAACGAAAAATGTATTTTTTTATGTCACTGTATTTCAGTATTTCACTGTTTCACTGTTCCACAAAGCTGTGTTACTCGTACTTTCACAGCTCAATCCAACTTCCACAAATTAAATCATTTCTAATTCAGACAGAGGTATTTGAATTCATAGGTCACATTAGTGCATCTATCTGACCAGCAACAGTTTCTGCTCTATGACACATCATGAACAGTTCTGATTTTGGAAGACATCCCATTGACATGCTTGGAGTAGCTGCAATCAAATCTCACAGTGGTTCAGCTTTTTGACAGCTCTCTCCAGGTTTGATTCTCCCGTTGTTTTTCCTCACTGCTGTTCTGTGATCACTACAAGGAAGGTTTTCTATTCTAAGGTATTGTATGTAACAAAGGCTGATGTCTCTTCCATCTGCAGGTGAGTGAGAATGCTAAGCAAGATCTGAAGGACGGGCTGGCTCTGTACAACTCTGAAAACAACATTGGCCTGAGAAATGCCTGGAACATCATCCAGGCAGAGGTAAGGCAGACCTCACAGTTCAATCAAATGTGATATACAATAGCAGAAGAGCTACTGGGATATTTGAGATCATGTATTGCCTGGCTTCTCGCCTTAGCATGATTGCAACATTGAATTTCTGTCTGGGTACATTCCATTAATGTGTAATTCAATGCGAATGAAGTCACTTCAAAGTTAGTGTCAGGTCTCTGATGGACTGTCTGGATCACTGACTGCATTATTTTCTGTGTGGGATACGCAGTGGAAGTGCTGCGGCGTTATAGCCTACACCGACTGGCATGAGGCCCTGAAAGAGAAGGTCGTTCCTGACCGCTGCTGCCAGGAGCATTACCAAAACTGTGGGCGTAACTCTACCAACATGTTCTGGAACCGGGTAAGCACTCGCTTGTGTAGTTTAAGGATAATTTTAGGTTTTAGAATATGATGGGGAACATGTCATTGTTAGTTGATTTTTTTTTCTTTCATTTTCCAGCTGATAATCATATATACAGTACAAGCTTAGTTTGCAGTTGAAATTCTTAGAGCATGTGTGCGGCACTCATTTAATGCCCCGAATTATGTATTTTTATTATTAATGTTCTAATTTTTAGAAGAAGACACTGAAATTGTATTTGGCAAGTCCTAGAGTGCATCACCTCTGATGCATTTTCACACGTCCATGAGGAAAGTATTGAGTGTACTACATGAGTAAGGGTTTTTGGCTAGCAGTATATTCCACTATTCATTTTCCTGAAAACGTTGTTGTAATGGAAAAGAAATTGTGAAAAAGATGATTGTTTTGTGAATGTGAGTAATGCATGCTAGACATTCACATTAGGGGCCGAGCACCTCTTTGGTCAGATTCTAGACATGCCAGATTGATATATCTAAAATACAAATACAACCGTAATTGGAAGTCCATTTGCTCCTAAATTTCTCTAACAACCTCCTGTGTCTAATCAGAGGAAATAGAATTGCTATTAACTGTTATTTGTATTGCTTGAAGTATTTTTCCATTATATGGAGACAGCCATTTTGTATTAAGACGCGTTGTTTACCCATTTCCTCCAATTACATGGCTAATCTGTTCTGTGGTTAGTTCAGTCCAAAGAAGGGAATTACATAATTGCCAAACTGAGAAGAAAGTAGACACTGAGCTGGCCTACTGGGATGATCCAGCACTAAAAATCCTGAAAATGAACACACGGCACAAAGTGATGTCCAAATGCTGCCACAGAAAAGGAAAACCGCTTTGCGGCAACAGCAAAAGCAACATGACCCCATCTCATTATCAGTATGATAACCTCAGAATGAACCAGGGTACACATTTCACTTCTCAGGAATGTTGCAAGTTTAATACGCACGTCTGTCTATATGACCCATAAGTCTCAATATAAAATTCCCCATTCATTATTCACTTATTTTGCACCTCACATACTAGGTCGATGCTCTTTCGTACATTGTATAATTCACACAGCTTTCAGAAAAATAGGTGCTTGGTTGAGTTTTTCTCATATGTTCATCCATCTAGGGCTGCTTTGAGAAAGTAGAGGAATGGCTTGATGACAACAAGCACCTGCTGGGAACCGTAGGAATGGTCATCTTGGTAGTGCAGGTAGGAGGTTTATTGATGTTTTGGTGCTAACTTTGTCGTGTTGCATTTGTCTCTGTCTGCCTATGTTGCAACATATCTGCATCAATTGGCCTCCATCTCCTTCCGGGCAAGTTCTAAGGTTCGTCCTCAGTGGGCGTTCTGGCTGCCTACTTCTTGAAAAACATTGCTGACACTATTTATTAATTTTATTTTATTTTTTTCACACTGGTCCTGTCTGCCAGATTCGAGGCACCTTGACTTAGCTCCAAGCAGGCAGTGAGGAGCCATCAGAAGACAAACAAACAAAGTGTATAAAGAAATCTCAGGTGTACATGTTGAAGGCGCTATATACTAATACATGTGATTATAAATACATCTGTGAGAGTGTGTCTCTCATTAAAGTTGGTTGAACAAATAGTTGCTTGTAGAAAGGAACTATTCAACCTGGAAACTTTGACTACCACCCCAAGGGTACGTTTACCCAACAAAAATCAGTCTGTTCTTTGAGTTTTTGAAAAGGTTTGCATAAAGACAATAACCTTGTCAAAACAACACCATTCATAAAGCGCTAAAGACAACAGAAAGTGATGCATTTGAAATAAAACAATCAAGATGAGATTGATGTGTTCAGAGGCTCCACAAAAATGGGGCATTTGTCATTCAGGATTTACAGACCCAGTACAAGAAATGTATCAACAATTCTGGCAAACCCGGTTAACCAATAACCTGAAACAGGGTTCTAGACAAACACATCATATCCCACCAGACTTACTCTGAATTTCCTCATGCTTCCCAATATTCAAGTGGATTAAATCAGTATTTTTATATTTTAACATACCACTATTCATATTTGTGTAGATGAGGGGTGTCAAACTCAAATTAACGGTGGGCCACAATTTAAAATTGGGACAACGTCGCCGGCCAAACTCAGTATTTAATGAAAAATCGCTGCGATGTGCGTGTTTCCCTTCTCTGCAGAAATGTAGCGTTAAAGTTTATCATCTGACAACAAACTTAAATTTTGCTTAAACACTGAATCTGGAATAAATAAACTTTAATATTATAAACACGATAAGTCAATTTTGCGATAAAAGACATCAGTGGTATTTGTTTGTTGTTTTGTATTTCAATAGATAACATTAATTCTTCTGTCTCTCCAACTTCTATTTATCTGTCTCCAAATATCTTTGTTTTTGATATAAATCTTTTTTCAAAGGCCAACAACAAAACAACCCAAATCCATCTTTTGTTTGGCCATTCTTGGGAAGGGGAAGTGTAAATTTGAGACTGGGAGCATAGTTGCTAACGACTGCAACAGAAAGGCAAGGGGCGCTCGCCGGTCTAGACTGATGGCCCAACATTCTGCAATTTGTAATATTAGTGACGCATGTGCTATACACGGGCGGGCCAGCTCTAATACACATTTGAAATCTAAATCTAATTACATTGTGGGCCAAATTTGGCCCCCGGGCCTGAGTTTGACATATGATGTAGATGATGTTGTAGCTGGTATGTCTTTAAATAGTAAATAGTCGCTACCTGTGCTCAGCATTATATGCCAGCTTTACCTCAAAGATCACAAGCTCCTGCTACATCCATCTTCCATTTGACACTATCTCCCCTGTGCACGTCTCTTCCAAACACGCACACAGACACTATGCGCCAGCAGGAAACTGACAGATATCGGTCCTTTTTGTTGACTGACAAAGACTCAAACGGCACATTGGCTTGTCTGACATTAGTTTTCGTGTCTGTCCATAGACACATTCAGTTGGGGCCTCCTAGTGTTCAGCTTTCATATTAGTGAAGACTATGACTGCTCGAAAATGTTTCAGCGCTTCAGAAAATAGCCTGAACCGAAAAACCGCATCATTAATACAGTTCATGCAGCCTGTGAACTGTTGCTACACACTGGGTTCTTCCCTTTCCAAACAAAGTTTGATAAAAGTTTCCCAACATTTCATGATACACATTTAATAGCAAAGCAAAGCAAGTTGATTTATATAGCGCATTTCAAGGTAACTCAACGTGCTTCAAAATTAAAAGCATTTAAAAAGAAAGACACAGGGACACAAAAAAAGGATATACTCGGGCGGGGCTATGGACCGGCGACCCTCCAGTTGCAGGGTGTACATTTACCCTGTGCAGCACGCCGTAATCTGTACTTGAGTATTTCTTTTGCTGCTGTCTTTTTACTCTTACGATGTAAAAAAAAAAAAAAAAAAAAAGAGTTAAAAGTCTACCACGGTTGAGATCTTGATTGATTGAATGATTGAGATCTCGGGGACTCGTCAACAAAATCAAACAAGTGCATATTGATAAAAGAGGCAAACAATATTGTGAATGATTTTTTTTTTTTCCCTTTGGGCCAAGTTATCAAAATGGGTATTGTATATGTTTGACATGCATCCATTTCTGTACCGCTTCTCCTCACTAGGGTCGCGGGTGAGCTGGCGCCTAATTCAGCTATCTTTGGGCGAGAGGCGGGGTACACCCTGAACTGGTCGCCAGCCAATCGCTGGGCACATATAAACAAACAACCATTCGCACTCACATTTAGAGTGCAATTTAGAGTCTTCAATTAACTTACCATGTGTGTTTTGGGGATGTGCGAGGAAACCGGAGTACCCGGAGAAAACCCAGGCAGGCGCGGGGAGAACATGCAAACTCCACACAGGCGAGCCCGGATTTGAACCGGGTCCTCAGAACTGTGAGGCAGATGTGCTAACCAGTCATTCACACCGTTCCGCTATATGATTGACAGCAAAAAATAATTGATGTCGAATCTGTATATTTCAGAATCTGTAACATTTACTTAAGTAAATGAGTTAACTCTTGACTTCTACTTTTACCAGTCTTTTTTGCACAGGTATCTGTTCTTCTGCTCAAGGGCAGAATATTGAATACTATTGCCACATCTGGAGCTAAATGTGCTATAATTACCAATATAAATGCCCGATCTGTTTTCACAGATTGTTCATTAACAATGTCATTTTCCTTAACAGTTTAACTATTCATCACTTTTACTTCACAGTGTTGCGTACTAAGATGTACTCCCTACTTTAACAGATAAAGGTATTAGGATGAGCCTTTCAAATGTGTTTGATGTACAAATAGGATGGAAAATGGCAACTTCAAAGAGACAGCGGCCCGCCTAATAGGGCATCTCCATTTACTTCTTTGACTTAATGCTGGTGCCCACCGTTTTCTCTCAGAGATTCTCGGACCTCCATTTGCAGGCGAGTGAATGAAAATGTGTTGATGCTTCACATAGGGATTTACTGTACAGCAAAATGCATACGGGCCACAACACATCAACGTAAAAAAAAACGAAACACCCCACATGTGCTCACGTACGGTACATCACACAAACATGTTTTACATACTGTCTCCCGCTCTGTTCTTCTACAGCTTCTGGGCATGGCGTTCTCCATGACACTCTTCCATCACATCCACAGAACAGGGAAGAAGTACGATGCCTAGCCCCAGGAGACTCGATGGGAAGGAACTCTGATTAAATGTGCCCCCTCCACCCCACCACCGCTGCCACTACATTACAACCATCCTTTGACTCTGTTCCCAGACTGTGTGCAGATTCCATGTGTTGCCGCTCTGGGCTCTCCTTTCACCACTCATTTTTGCCAAAGAGTAACACAACTGGAAGACGAGAAGGGACTAGTAATTTGGCACAGAAGAGAATCCTGTTGGTTGTCACTCCTTCATTTTCTTTTTTCTTTCTTTTTTGCTCGGAATAACAATTTGCTGGAGGGAACTACATACAGACACTAAGACATTGAAGACTTTTGCAAATTCTCCCCACTCATTGGGGGGGGGGGGGGGGGGGACAACATAAATCTCCTTCCCACTGATTTCTTGTGGAGTATTTGTCTTTCCTTTATGCTTATAAAAAAAAAAAAAATCAACCCCATTTTTCTTTGTAAATGGAAAAAAAAAATCCAAAATGGCATGCTAGTTTTCTACTTCACCAGCTTACCTTCAAATCCTTTAGCCCGCATTTTTTTCCAAATACTTTTCGTATGTGCGTGGTATGCTCCTGTGGAATATAAGTTCAATGTAGTGTGTGTTGGATTTGATGTGAGGAGCATAGACATGTCAGGATGGTGTTTATTATGATCCATGAGTCATATATTTTCCTTTTGACAAGCATTTTTGGGTAAAGTGAGTGGGATTGAAGGAAGTTATTAAAGGGAGAGGAATCATTTTGTACTAAATTCCGCTTTATTCTTGGGATAATGGTACAAATCTACGTGGGAAAACACACACACACACACACACACACACACAGCCAGATACCGGTATCAACGCAATTCCCACTGAGACAATATCAATTGTGTAAAATGGTTGCTTATTAAAGCTCCGCCAGGACTGTGAAGAGAAAGATCCTGGATGATGAAATTCTCCCTTTGAGAGCACACACTAAATTTGGTGTATGTGTGTGTGTTTTATCACATTGTTCCACACTGCAAAGGTAATAAAAAGAAAAGCATAAAAACGCAGAGAATCATGGACACGAGAGGCAAAAATAGTATTTATGCTGATATCATAAATTGTGCCGGTGGATGCGGCAAAAGGTTTGCTTTTTTCATAATCCATTGTCACACACTTGTCCCACCGTCATCAGTCTCACTTTGTCTGGAGGTAAACTCTCCTCCCCTTTATCTTTGAATTTCCTCACTACAAAGTAGCAATATGGGCACACAAAAGAGAGAAGAAAAAAAAGTCAAATCATGAAGGAAAGAAGTTGCAATGCTATGAGAAAAAAATATATTTTTTGAGAAAAAAAATCTAATTTTGTGCGTGTGAATGTCAAAATTCCCATTGGAACATAAATGCAACAGTCACTGCCATAGTCATCATCATTTTTATAAACAAACCCAACAAAAGAGGGGATTTCCTCCCATATTTCCCATGCCTAAATGAATCCCGACTTTCAGATAGCATCCCAGATGATGTTCCCACTCATGACACACCTCTGGCTTTTCCACAACTCCTATTCCCGTGCCTTGTGCTTCCTGGCAGCCGGAGGAGAGGGCGGTGGGAGAGTAGGCTGATCAAAGCTGAGACGAACAGCTATAGCAGCATGCCCTAAAGGAAACATCTATTTGGAACTGTTTATCACATATTCCCAAAGAAGCTTGACAATCGTCCTTAAAATACTTGGGGTTGTTCCTGTATGTGTGGTGCGGTGGCTTGAAGGGAAATGGCCTCAGGTGGGAAGCGCAGGAAACATCATTCCATCTCGAAAGGCCTGTTTCCACCAATCAGTGCGGATCGGTTTACTTCAGTTTGGTACGGAACACATTTCTTTTTTCGTCCCCATCGTCAAACAGGAAATAAGCAATCTGTAGTCTACCGCATTTGGAGATTTTCTCGACGTTCCCTTATCAGAATATGATGTTACTTTTCCCACTTTCCATTGGTTTTAATATCTAGGAGAACATTTTTGTTTTTGTTTACTTTGATGTACTTTTTAATCCTACTTATTCCTTTTTTTCCCCAGAATATTTTGCCATTAACAATAATGTTTAGCATCTTGAGGTTTTCATGGCCAAGTGCAAATCCTGTCGACACTCAATAGCTCTCTACGGCATACTGTACATCAATCAGCAGTTCATATGATTGAAAATGCAAATGTATCTATCATTTTTGCTATTTAAATCTTTTTTTATTTTACAGTGTTGCGATAAAGTTGCATTAAAACTCTGTGTAAGGTTGCCTCGCACACATTATAACTCCTCTTACCGACAGTTTTGCATGCCTTCCTGTTGTCTCATGTTCTCAATCAAACTGAGAGGCCATTTACTCAAGAGGAGATGCGTCTTCGAAACTAATGAGGAAAGAGTTACACTTAAAGTGATTTTTATTTGCAAAATGTACAAACTTCCAATAGATGGCCACGTTTCGCAAGTAAGAGAATTAGACTGGCATGCAGCGACACTGCTGGCACTGATGCACTTCGTGGTCCATATACTCCAACTCGACTGCTCATGTCCATAGGGTGGAACATGACAGCTGCTGATGTACAGCGCAGGCACGAATGGCCACGGCTCCTCCGCTTGGCCGCTTGCGCAAACTCTCGGCACATCCCTTATTTACAGTCGTACTCTGCAGACAGGCGGCACTACGCGCAGTAGAAAGACTGCCGTGGGGGCCATCCCGAACCCCGGAGAGATTGGAAACAGCTGTGACAGTTCAGTCACTCAGACGGCATGTTAGCCTGACTGGATGCAAGATGTTGAATGCATATTGCAGTACTGCCCATACATCCATTTTCTATACCGCTTGTTCATGTGGGCGAGCTGGAGCCTATCGTGCTGACTTCGGGGCGAGGGGCTCGGTACACCCTGGAATGGTAACCAGCCGATAGAAAGGCAAATCATTCACACTCACATTCGCACCTCTGGACAGTTTAGACTCTTCATTTAACCTAACATGCATGTTTTTGGAGCTGGAAAACCTATCCAAGAAAGGCGAGAATCTGCAACATCCATACAGAAAGACTGGAGCCAAAATTCCAAACCAGAACCTCAAGACTCTGAGGTGTAACAAGTGTTACAAGTACTAAACACTGTGCTGCCTTGTACTTCTGTTACATGAAGTTAATAGTGGGATATAGAAGTAAAAACAAAATACATTTAGCGCCACACATTTGCTACACGACCGCAAAAGTGCAGATCTGAAATGCTCATGTCAGCATGAACTCCCTCTCAACTCTTCATGGCTTTGTAAAGGTTCCTACTCAATACATGGATGAATGCTGTTTCAACAAAACATGTTTGATAGCTGTTATTTTTCTGCGTCGGCTGTCGCTGTTCTGCTTTTTTGTTTTTTTTCTTGAAGGCTCTCCCTACTGCCTATTTCCCCTCTCACAATGAAGACCCATTGTGACAACATGACATCATTAAGTGTTTGTTTGCTAAGGGATTAGTCCAATTTAATGTTCCTCTCTACAAGGTGTAAAAATGTTGCTCTGTCTTAACACAGCCTCTGGCACAACAAACAATTAAATCTAATTTGATAGATGTGGAACTGTGTCATGTCGCACTGCAAATCCCACAAAGTCGAATTTGACGGCATAATCAGCAGCTTCTGCCTTCTAAAAGAAAATGCAAGAGGCCCCATATTAAATAGCATTCAGTTCATTAAATCAGCTTTTTACATTAGCCGTAAATGTAGAGATGATTGCCATTCCGAGGTACAGTAGATGCAAAGAAGCTCCGGGGTTTGCCCTACACTGTCATTTCTGTGATGCTACTGGTACACACTCAGAAAAAAACTATCGTACACGTGCATTTCATTGCTGTCAAAATGTCAATCCAAACATAGACACTTTTAATTGGACAGTAACAGTTAACAGCGAACCTGGAAAGCCAAGGTCAGAAGCTAACGTAAATAAAAAATCAAGGAAATATAAAGGTTTGAGTCCTGAAATGATTCAAAACAAGGCCAAATTTTGAATCCAAGTGAAGTTCCCTCTGATGGATTGGTATCTTTTAGCTGAAAAGGACAATAAAGTGGCACAAACGTGTAGGACATTAAGAAGTCGCAATTTTATGAAAGAATGTTGACATTTTGACAAGTTCCATGTTCCAAATTATTCATGATACCCTTTTCTCAATGTAATTGTCTGATAACATCAGAAGTATAAATAACGAAAGAATATAAATAACAATGAAAATGGCCAATATATTTTATTACCATCTCTAACACAACTTGTGATTTTAATGTGCTGCACATTCTATACACTCACTGCACAAACGTCACATTAAGGCCGAGAGATTCTGAGAAGGTTTACTATTTATAGAACACTCAAGAAGGTGATAAAAGGTTGTTATGGCAATGACATGATTTTTGAAAATGTCCTTTTAGGGTTACATATTTTAGTTTCTTTGAAACTACTGAATGCATCCGGTTCCATCCATTAATCCATCCATCCATTTTCCGAGCCGCTTCTCCCCACTTGGGTCACGGTCGTGCTGGAGCCCATCCCAGCTATCATCGGGCAGGAGGCGGGGTACACCCTGAACTGGTCGCCAGCCGATCGCAGGGCACATATAGACAAACAGCCATTCGCACTCACATTCACACCTACGGGTAATTTAGAGTCTTCTCATTTTAAAATGCAAAACAACGCACTAATTCTTCATTTCCTCATGTGTGACAGCTGTTTTGTATTTCTCAAGGATAGGAGCAATGTACATTTATGTAAATGTCTTTTTGTTAGTATTTCTTTTTTTTCAAATGTCATATCTGACTGCCTAAGCATCTTGCAGTTTTTTTTTTTTTGCCGCAAGAACGCACATGCAGTAACTTGCTTTCGTCTGCTGTGGAGCTTCTTTTTTTTTTCGCCACTCCTAATTCTCCAAACCCCCTGTGCTTAAACTGAAAATCTGAGATGTGTGCTCTAAAAATGGTGTGTTTGATGTTGGGTTCTGTTGGATGGCACTATCTGATACCTGCCAGCAGTGTTTGTCCTGTGGAGTCATTTTTCCGCTACATGTGAAAGCACTCTGAACTTACCTTGGCTTTCTTCTGAAAATCAGCTATTTTTTAAATAAAGGAACCTGTCACAAAACTCCCCAATGCCACGCAGTCAATGCCCTTTATTTTTAAAGAGACGTTTAATGTACATTGTATAGTATAGCCAATGCTGAAAGAAGTATGCTTGTATTTTCAGTTTTGTTTTTTGTCGAGGGTGGTCAGAAAAGTACATTGCTTCATTCACAAGAGAACATGCTCCAGCATGTCACTTTGTGGACGACCTTTTTTGGAGGATGTTTTCCACCTGTTGTCCGGCACTTCTTCCTTTTATAATCAAGTGGATAAAAGTTCTCGCCAACCACATCGCTGGGTCACTAGCAAGTTAACTTTTAACACACTTTAAAAGAAATGACATCAACAAAAGCAATAAATACAGATCAGTAAGGACGAGAGAAGTGCTGGGTCACGACCACGCGACCACCCACACGGCTGCTGGCAGCCGACGGCTCCTTAAAAAAAGGGAGATTTGCAATTTTTACTCTTGTTTTTGTTTGCACAGTAATTATTGTATGACTATTTTATGCTACAGAAACGCAAAATAATATTTTTTGGTGAGCGGAAAAATGCCTCATTTCCCAGCCGTCATTTCCTTCTCCGTCATTTTTGGTGCGTCAGCAACTGGGCCAGTGTGGGAAATGAATCGGGCATTCACTTTATATTTATATATATATATAAAATTGAAGAATACAGCAAGATGTTAGAGGTGACAGACTTAATCAGCATTTTATCATCTTCTCTACAACTGGCTTGGGTGATTTCTTTTTATTTTTTTTAACCAAAAAAAAAAAAAGTAGTGGATTCCAGCTTTAAGTCAGTGGGAGAATCCGCATGTGCTGAGCCAGAAGAGCAGAGGTGGTCCTGGACCAAAGGGCAACCTGTGCGAGGGACATCAATTGCGCCCCCTTGGCCGTTTGTCACCAGGTGGGCGGGGTAGGGGGCGGTCACTTCCCTCGGGATTCTAGTCGAGGCGCCCTATGCGACGCCCTTTGCGTACGCCACCCTGGAACATCGATCATCAATGTGGGTGGGTGGGGTGCAGTTTATTTTCAAGACAGCTGTTAGAAGAGTAGGTGCCGTGTCGATTGCTGTCGATCGCGCACATCTGGCTGCTCATCATCGGGGTTGGGGGAGGGGGGTGGGGGGCAGTGGCAACCCCACAGGATGCTAGCCTGGTCAATATCAGAAACCGCCACTGCAGAAGAGCGCACAGCTGCGTGCCTTTCCCCTCTAAAGAGAATGCTAGACTATGTGAGAAACTAATCAAGAACAGAATATTCACACCATTGGACATTAAAGTTGTTTTTCTCTCCAGAGCGGACCAGAATCTGCTCAGCACACATAATTACAGCATGTTTAAATGATCAAACAGATGTTTCTTTTGTAATTATAATTTTTTTTAGTTCATGTGAATTTCAAAGACATTGGATTCATTAGAAAAGTTGTCAGGTATTATTTAATTGCTTTTTAATCAAATAAGAATGTTTTTCTCTTCAAATACAAACAGTCTGCCAACTGATTCAAACTGTCAAAACAGATCAATAAAGCATTTCCATCATCTGTGGACTAGTGACGCTAATAACATAACAATGTGCTTTCTTCATGGTGAGTGCCTTTATCTGTGCTGAAGAAGCTGTATACTGTAGCCACACGTCCTTCTTTGTAACACGAGTTCACCAGGTTGTTCAATTGCCTAACGCAGCTGCAATGAATGTCAAATATGGAGATGGGGAAATCCAGCCATCGCTCCGCTTACGAGAGTACGAGAGAACTTTGGTGGGACCGAGCGACGTTTCGTTGCCTTCAACCACTTAAGTCTGATTTTCAAGTTGCTCATAACTTTTGGAACTAACATTACAGTAGTTCTTGTTGTCCATGCTCACAATGTGCTTTCCATTAAGGTGACAGAAGGGTTCTGTCTGGCAGGTATTTTTATTATTAATAAACTTGACATCACTCAATGCATTGTTTTAGATCAGTGTTATTCGCATGGTGGGGAAAAAAGGGTTTTGTTTTACGCTGTGGTGACTGCAGTAGTAAGAGACATTCACAAAGAAGCTTTGCTTTGATATTTTTGTCAAGTGGAAGGAAACTGTTAATTCAACTCGTCTTTGTTGCCTATCCATCGTTATTCTTTTCTGTAATTATCGTGGGCAGAATAGGGTAAGATGGGTCATTGGTTAATTTGCCCCGCCAACAACTTTTTTTTTTTAATTGAGCGTGCAACTAAATATTTAGGGAGAGGAGTCATAACATCTGTGAAGGTAAGAGGCACATGGCAGAAGCAGTTTGACATTTATGTCCAAATAAATGTTTTTCACTCATGAAAGTAAATTGAATCCATCCTAAGCTTCATGACGATTGCGTAAAGACGACAGCATAGCAAAAGAAAAAGAAAAGAAATCTAACACACCTCATTAGTGTCGCAGTTGCAGGTGAGCTAGAGCCTATCCCAGCTGATTTTGGGTGAGAGGCGGGGTACGCCCTGAACTGATCGCTACTCAATGATTGGGCACGTGAAGACACTCAAATTGGCCAGTGTACAGGTTTTTGGAAAATAGGAGGAAGTCCGAGTACCCAGAGAAAACCACGGCTCGGCTTAAGCTCGGGGAGAACATGCATACTCCACACAGGGCCTGAGCTGAGATTTGAACCAAGAGCCCTTTGACTGTGAGGCAGACATGCTAACCACCCAGAAACTCTTGACGACATCATAATTGGGAAAGCTTTTTTAAGGTAGCATATTGTTTTACTGCTCATTGCATGAAAAAGGCTGCTATTTTCTCTCCCAGACCGAAACCCCAAAATCAATAATACTAAAAGATTAAACAGCTGAAGGAAGAAAGAATGTTGATGCCAACGTGGACAAAAGGCCATTTAGCTGCAGTCTCTCACAAAAACTGTATGTTTACCTTCAGATCTCTATGGATGTTTCTGGACCACGCCAGCATGATATGGCCCTTCCCCCTTTTTTAGACAGCCTAAAACCCAGACCCCCTCCTCACGGACTCACATGGCGGTCAAGTATCTGCATCGCGGATCTGATTGCTCTTTTGGAGCTAAACTCACTGTGCTTCCATGTGCCTGACCAGAAGAGCAGAAATAGGCAATGGACAGGAAACATCATCTGGATCGAGGAGAGACGTTCTCCTTCGTCAACCCCTGGATTCGATATTTTCTCTTCTTTTTCAGCTTCTTATTTTGGGTGAGTAGAGATCCACTGTTGGAGTGGCACAGGTCAGTGCAAACAAAAACAAAACAAACAACTGAGAGATTTTGTAAAATGCTGGGCGCCGCATAGTCCTGAGAACATCAGCCAGCAGGGAGCTGGAGCTTTATAAAATAGCCAACAGAAAAGATTCAACTAATAAATCCATGGAGCAAATTCTATTAATAATATATGAAGAAGTATAATTTAGATTGCATCTGAGTTAGCAAGCATCAGGGACACCACCTCCCCCGCTGTTGCCTGTTTTCATTTTTTGCTTGGTCATCTATCATCGTGGCAAATGCTGAGTGGTTTGTTTTTCATTTTTTATCAAGCCATTGTAACAACAATACAAAGCACATGTCCCTAAACCAATGATTTACATTGTTATTTGTTGCATGGTTTTCTAACTGCATTCCTGAACATTACATTTGCATATACTGGATATTCAACATTGCTATAAAGGTTATTTATTAGTGTCCATTCAGCGGTCGCTGTCATCACAGCTCAGTTTGGTGATTTTGTGGCTTTCTGTGGAAACAATCAAAGGCATTGAAAAAAAACTCCACATCATTGATATTTTGTTGAACTGATAATAGACATTTTATTTTTTAGTTCATATTCATTCTAGATGTCAAATGGAAAAAATACGACAAACCATATTTCTTCCCATCCAAGCAATGAAATCCCAAAATGTATCTGAAAAGAAGTGAAATCAAAGACAGACAGTGAGATTGAATTGCCTGGGGCTGTGAGCAAAATGTCTTTCCATTCAAATGCGCAACCCAGCTGTGATTACATGGACTAAATTTAGCCTTCTGATGTCAAGAAACGCCAACAAGCTTCCAAATGACAGTCAGTCGAGATGAAAACATCAACAGATTACAGAATCCAAGTTGCAGGTACGGAGCGACACCAATTAAAATTATAATGATTATTATTATAGTCATTACACGCTGCTCTATATTTGTGTTGAAGACCACACAGCGAACCGATCACACACATGTGAGCATGCAAGAAGGGATGTGAGGCTTTCGGTGCCTTGCCCAAGGGCAACTTGACAGTAGCCAGGAAGCTGACTTGCATCTCTCCAACCACTAGTTGCCATGTTCAACATTCGTCTGCAACAGCGCACCAACCGTGAGTTACTATGACCTCACGCTACAAATTGCCCTCCAGTTCTGTCAAGGATAAAAGTGTCATTTACAGCAATCTGTTCCTCTTTCCATTCCAAATGTTCCTCAGCCAAACTCTGCTCTTTTCCGCCATACTTTCAGTTCTGCTGCGATTTCCACTGACGCAGCAAACTAGTTGATTCAGAACTAAATTGTCCCTTTATTTAAATGAGCTCTATTATGCCCCCTTTGCTTTGCAATAAAATCAATCACTTTCTGCATGACGAACAACATCTTTAAGAGGGGCAATGGTCCACCTGGATCCTTCTAAATAAGCGCACCTGCATCCCATTGCTGGCGTCCCGGTTCCAGTAACAGAAACAGTTCTGCTCATACTGTGTTAGAAGCAGTTCGGCAATAACTGCAACAGCAGCAGGCTCGCGGCTCGGCTGTGTTGACTCTGTTAATCGGACCTGAGCTCGGGAGTGAACACTGTGGCTGTAATCCATCAGTCCTTTTGTCTTCATGTCCCCGCGGCTCTGTTCTGCTCTCGCTTTCCCCGTCCCGCACAATTCACCTGATTCATCTCTTTGAAAAGCCTGAAAAACCCAGCACGCATGTATTCACCACGCATGTGTGTTGGATACTCCGAGACAGGCTGCTGTTGGCCACACTCCTACACAACTGACAATATATAAGAAAAATAAAAGAAAGACAACTGACTGAAAAAAAAAAAAAAAGCTTTAAAACACCACAGTGTACATTTTCTTGTGTTTTGCTGCTGTCTTGTTGGAGAAGTACCCCCCCCCCCCCCCCCCCAGAAGACATTGCAAACACTTGGGCAGAATACAAAATATATGAAATATAAACCTTTCTTGAAATGAAATTATGCCTCAGACTACATGTCAGTATAGTTACAAAATAACATCCATCCAACCATTTTCCGTACCGCTTATCCTCACGCGGGTCGCGGGCGTGCTGGAGCCTCTCCCAGCTGACTCTGAGCGAGAGGCAGGGGGTACACCCTGAACTGGTCGCCAGCCAATCGCGGGGCACATAGAAACAAACAATCATTCGCACTCACATTCACACCTACGGGAAATTTAGTCTTCAATTAAGCTAGCGTGCATGTTTTTTTTTTGGGGGGGATGTGAGTGGAAACCGGAGTACCTGGAGAAAAACCTTGCAAGCACGGGGAGAGCATGCAAACTCCACACAGCCGAGACCGGATTTGAAGTCATCAGAACTGTGAGGCAAATGTGCTAACCAGTCGCCCACCGAGCCGCCTCAAAATAACATCAACAAAACATACAGTTATTTTTCAGTGTATGTCTGTGAATTGGAGGGAGGGGGCAATATACAGTATGTTTTTCAAGGCGAGAAATCAATGAACAAGAGGGAAATGAGTGTTGACAACTCAGTCACTAGGAAGCTCTATTTTTCTCATTTTCTCTTGTCTTAATGTTTGGAATTGTGGCTTATGTTTTTGGTGAAAAATAGCATCCTGAGCAGATAAGAACATCCGCACCCCCACTGCAGCAGCTCTTGACAGGTTTCGCATTTTGTGTGTCTGTTCCCTCCATTGTGTTTGGGCACAGTGTGGGCAGCCCACACCTCATTTGTGATTCCTGCTCTGCACTGAGCTTTTTCTTTTGACTATAAGGTTTTCTTGTTTGGCCTTAAGCACAGTGAATGCCAAGCTCCTCTCACAAGCCACACACCCGTGCTTTCACCTCCTTCTCATCTCTGTAACTGTTGATGATGACAGCTTAAGAAAAACACATTTGCCTTTTGTTCCCAGACAATGGGGGATGTACAAATTCAGCTCTTTTAAGACATTTATATTAGAAATGTTGTAATATGTAGAAATGTTGGGGACTTTGAATGTTGGGACTATGACAGGAAAATCTCGGGAGTTGGTTGACATGATGATTAGGAGAAAGGTTGATATATTGTGTGTCCAGGAGACCAGGTGGAAAGGCAGTACGGCTAGAAATTTAGGGGCAGGGTTTAAATTATTTTACCATGGTGTAGATGGGAAGAGAAATGGAGTCGGGGTTATTTTAAAAGAAGAGTTGGCTAAGAATGTCTTGGAGGTGAAAAGAGTATCAGATCGAGTGATGAGGCTGAAATTTGAAATTGAGGGTGTTATGTGTAATGTGATTAGTGGCTATGCCCCACAGGTAGGATGTGACCTCGAGGTGAAAGAGAAATTCTGGAAGGAGCTAGACGAAGTAGTTCTGAGCATCCCAGACAGAGAGAGAGTCGTAATTGGTGCAGATTGTAATGGACATGTTGGTGAAGGTAATAGGGGTGATGAAGAAGTGATGGGTAAGTACGGCATCCAGGAAAGGAACTTGGAGGGACAGATGGTGGTAGACTTTGCAACAAGGATGCAAATGGCTGTAGTGAACACTTTTTTCCAGAAGAGGCACGAACATAGGGTGACCTACAAGAGCGGAGGTAGAAGCACACAGGTGGATTACATCTTGTGCAGACGATGTAATCTGAAGGAGGTTACCAACTGTAAGGTAGTGGTAGGGGAGAGTGTGGCTAGACAGCATAGGATGGTGGTGTGTAAGATGACTCTGGTGGTGGGGAGGAAAATTAGGAAGACAAAGGGAGAGAAGAGAACCATGTGGTGGAAGCTGAGACAGGACGAGTGTTGTGCAGCTTTTCGGGAAGAGGTGATACAGGCTCTCGGTGGACGGGAAGAGCTTCCAGAAGACTGGACCACTGCAGCCAAGGTGATCAGAGAAGCAGGCAGGAGAATACTTGGTGTATCTTCTGGCAGGAAAGGAGAGAAGGAGACTTGGTGGTGGAACCTCACAGTACAGGAAATCATACAAGGAAAACGGTTAGCTAAGAAGAAGTGGGACACTGAGAGGACCGAGGAGAGGCGAAAGGAATACATTGAGATGCGACACAGGGCAAAGGTAGAGGTGGCAAAGGCAAAACAAGAGGCATATGATGACATGTATGGCAGGTTGGACACTAAAGAAGGAGAAAAGGATCTATACAGCCTGGCCAGACAGAGGGATAGAGATGGGAAGGATGTGCAGCAGGTTAGGGTGATTAAGGATAGAGATGGAAATATGTTGACTGGTGCCAGCAGTGTGCTAGGTAGATGGAAAGAATACTTCGAGGAGTTGATGAATGAGGAAAATGATAGAGAAGGGAGAGTAGAAGAGGCAAGTGTGGTGGACCAGGAAGTGGCAATGATTAGTAAGGGGGAAGTTAGAAAGGCATTAAAGAGAATGAAAAATGGAAAGGCAGTTGGTCCTGATGGCATTCCTGTGGAGGTATGGAAGCATCTAGGAGAGGTGGCTGTGGAGTTTTTGACCAGCTTGTTCAATAGAATTCTAGTGCGTGAGAAGATGCCTGAGGAATGGAGGAAAAGTGTGCTGGTGCTCAACAGGAAGCAGAGCTGGAGGTGGCGGAAATGAAGATGTTGAGGTTCGCTCTCGGAGTGACCAGGTTGGATAAAATTAGAAATGAGCTCATCAGAGGGACAGCCAAGGTTCGATGTTTTGGAGACAAAGTTAGAGAGAGCAGACTTCAATGGTTTGGACACGTCCAGAGGAGAGAGAGTGAGTATATTGGTAGAAGGATGATGAGGATGGAGCTGCCAGGCAAGAGAGCTAGAGGAAGACCAAAGAGAAGGTTGATGGATGTCGTGAGGGAAGACATGATGGCAGTTGGTGTTCGAGAGGAGGATGCAGGAGATAGGCTTACGTGGAAAAGGATGACGCGCTGTGGCGACCCCTAACGGGACAAGCCGAAAGGAAAAGAAGAAGAATATTAGAAATGTTGTTGTTTTTTCTGACTAAGGTCAAATGGTACTTGTCGGATTTAACCTGCGCACATAATATTGCGAGGTAAAGAAAGTGACTTTTCATACAATGCGCTTTTTATAGTCATTGAATATATACAGTTCACAATCCAATCTAATCACATAGGGGCGGTTGTTCAGTTTTTAGACATATATGTTTTAACAAGACCTCAGAACAGCGTGAAAACACATCAAATGAATTCCCTGGTCTGATATTTTCTGTTGTTAGTTTTATCACGTGCAGCTACCACAGGCTAAATGAAAACTGCAGTACTCTCTCTTAGTCTGCGCTTAAAACATCCAATTTCTCACACAAGCAACACAAACCATTCCCTATTTATTATAAAACCCTACATCTTACCACTTAGCTTGGGAGTGAATTGGGCTCATAAAAGCCCCCAAAAGCCCAAATTGCATATGTGTAACGCCCAATTGGCCGTTAGACACAAACTATGACAATGAGCACTATTTATATTGACAGACATTTTTAATGCAAATTATTTTTGAAACTGACATAACAAATAAAGGGAAGAAAAGCTCCCCTTTACCCACAAAGAGATTGAAACAGTTTTTGAATACCTTTCAATTTTTGAGTGCTGCGATTATCCACTTTGCTGCTATAAAACACAGATATTCCCATTGTGCTATGAATAAAGGCTTATTCTGTTCCATTCTGTTCTAAACCAATGTAGCAGATAGCACATTTAAATGCACAGATGTGCTGGAAAATTGAATTTCTCTTTGATCACAAAGATAACACAGAATTGTTCTTGGCCATGAACTCTTTGATAATGACCATCTATCCTACCAAACATATTGTAGGTGCACCTGACAAGTCTAAAGGTGTGATCTACTTTTTTTAAACTTCCATTCTATAATGGATAATATTTTGCAAGTTTTCCTTGGGAATAACCAACAAATAGAATCTCTTTGCAGGAACTAAATTAACATAAACTAAATAATTGTACCGATGGACATGTTTCATAATCTGCATTTACACCGGTTTAAGTTAACTAACACTACAATTTCTTACTGGAGCCTGCAATATATTGCCCATGCATCAATCCAAACATGCACTAATCCGCTACAACATTAGGTGAACCTGTACTTTAAAATGGACGAGCGGATGTGGTCCCGTCTTTCTGTGCATTTTTGCTTCTCGATACCTTAAACGAATGCTCTCAGATGTCCGAAAATAGTTTTCGATGTGACAAGTGACAAGTAGGCTTAGGTCAGCGAAATGCCAGAGGCAAAGAAACCTGCTATGTTGGGAAAAACGGCAGTAGTTTCTATCACCAGCGCTTGAGCGCCAGCAAAACTTCTCCTTGTTCTAACGTCCCAAAAATAGATTTTATAAAATGTCATCAATACTGAGAAGGAATATGGTGCCGTCAAGAGTCTCCATGATAATGGCTAGCAAACACAAAAGAAAGTAGGGAAATTACATTTCACATAGTAATTTTTTTCAGTTTCGTCCTTGAAGCTAAAGTCTTCATCTTACATTCCATTTTGGACAGTTGCATACTTCGAGCTTCGTGGAACTTTTCTGTTCCAGCATAACGCCATGTTTGGATCGGTTTGGCCTCTGACCTCACAAATGTTCTTCTGGATAAATGGACAATATCTGTACAAAGTCTTCCCAGAAGAGTCGCTGCTCAATATTTTCCTTCATTTCTACTCCCTATAGATGTCTCCAAAACCTTTGTGGAATTGTTGAGCTGTATTAAAAAGTGTCTTTCCTCTCCAGGTTTTCTCCTTGTTGATTGTTGCAATTGGTGTGTATGCTAAAGTCCAGAAAGCCACAGGTACAGTATTATTTCATTTGTTTTACTGAGCCCTCAACTCCCTAACCTTTTTTACTTACAGTGATGAATTATTGTTGTTTTCCTCGTGAGTGTTGGGTCATTTGAATAACCTTGACTGAGTGACAGTTTGACATTGGGGGATTTACAAGGAGCCTTGTACTCCGATTGGGATCGGGTTAGAAGCCCAAAACGAATGAAAATGTTCCACGTAACACCTCAATCGGAATAAACAGGCCGAATCTAAAAGGAATTTCATTCGGTTTCACAGGGTCGGAATATTTCTTTTGCCGAACCGATCAGATGTCAATTTTTGTCATGCAAACCATGAACCGTGCGCATGCTCTGTCTTGATGTAAATGTGCGGCGACATCATCGTTTACGCACATACATTTGGCGGCTTCCAACCACAGCTCGTGTGCGACAGAAATCTTGAGTTTAACTACTCAAAACTTGTTTTTAATCAAGCTGATGCTTTAATAAAAATGCAAAAACAATCCCAAGTACTGTGCTAAGTAGACTACTGACCTGATAAATGACATGACGTTGACTTCAATGTGCGCATGTCCGATTGAATGTACACTAGTGGCATGTAAACACCGGATCTCAACAGAGCACGTCATATGTAAACAGTGGACCAGAGATCTGTAAAGATATTACCTAAAATGACTCTTGAGGAGCTTTGGGAATTTAGAACATTAAAATTACAAAAACACAATGGCCAATTTTTCTAATGGCCCTCATATTCCTCCGGTACATCACTTTGCCACTACCACATTTTTAACTAATCTCCATCACTTGATTACATAAAACATTTAACCTGTACTTGTCACTATTCGAGCGCTTTACTTCTGTGTGTCAAAGCTACAACAAACTAATTTGGAACATCATTGGATCAGAGATGCTTGAAGTCGCTCAGGTCAAAGTTATCATTATACGTGCTTCTCTCCACTGCAGACGACTGCAACAGTTATTGAATTCATTTTGTCATATTTCATGCTGAGTGGATGGGGGACGCAAAGGATTGCCCTGGAGTCATTCCACGGATTGCACTTCTCCTTGATAATCTATCTGCAGCATCTCAGAGATGATTAAAGAAAGTTGGTTTAAATTGGGGAGCATAACATATACATTTCCAGTGAAGTTGGGACGTTGTGTTAATCATAAATAAAAACAGAAGACAATGATTTGCAATCAAGTTGATCAGTTTGAACATGAAATATCTTGTCTTTGCAGTGTATTCAATTAAATAGAGGTTGAACATGATTTGCAAATCATTGTATTCTGTTTTTATTTATGTTTAACACAACGTCCCAACTTCATTGGAATTGGGGTTGTAGAAGAGATTTTATGTATGGGATGATGTTGCACATGTAAAAAACACAACAAAAAAAAACAAAGGCAATTGATAAAAATGCATTGGGATGAGGGTGGAAATAACAGACGGCTGCTCTCTAACCAGAGCCTGTCCAATTTCTGTTTTTTTGTTTTGTTTTGTTTTTGCCAGACACGGTGCGGGACACGTTCCTGATCGACCCGGCTGTCATCCTAATTGTAGTGGGGGTGGTCATGTTCTTCATCACTTTCTGTGGCTGTATTGGAGCCCTCAGAGAAAACATTCGCCTCCTCAAAACAGTAACATTCATAACAGACACATCACAAATATTGACATTACAGCTGCTTTCTCATATAGCGACAGGTTCAGTCTAATCTAAAGAGAGGTCTTTCATTTGATCTGTATTGACACAAATCTATCTGGTAAAAAAAAAAAAAATAGTTGCATTTGTATTTTCTGCTTTCAGTTCTCTTTAAGCCTGACACTGGTCTTCCTAACCCAGCTGGTCATAGCAATTCTGGGCTTCTTTTACTCAGACCAGGTATGTGCCTCTGTTTGGTAACTTACTTAATCGTTTTCCGACATAAGCGCCTCTAGGGCCTCATTCTTGGGTCACCAATAAAATACTGTAGCTCGGTCATGTTATACTTATGCTCTCATCGGGTACATAAAAACTGAGCATTAGCCTTATTAAAGGCTTTTATTATTCTGTTGTATTTAATATGGATGTCATTTACTGAACAATGACAGTCATTAAGATAATGTTTTGTCCACTAAGGGTGCACGTGTGGTCCACTTTAATGTATCCTGGAAATGCAAAAACAATATTGCTCAATTTATTTTTGTACATCTTATATACTCTGTGTGTCATTATGTGCTTCTCTTTATTGTTAACACACAAGCCATTATTATGCATGTATATTGTTGACGCCAATTTGATGAGACATTTTATTTTAAAACATGTACAAATGACGACTGCAAAAGGTGAACACTTATGTTAATACATTTGTCCAACAACGGTTGTATGAGGTGAAGGGTTGGGAAATACAATTGCAGGTCTGCAAACTACAGTAGCACAAGCCTCCATCAAACATTATTTTGCACATTTCAACAGGGCTGTACCGCAGTTCTTCTTCCTGGCCCAAGGCACACTGAGAATTCAAGATGCAATTTGTAAGATAAACCTTTCGGGTTGAGAATGCTGATTCCGCTCGGCTCTGCAAAACAATTCAGCATGTGACAGATAACTGAGTGATTGTTTTTGAGAGATTGCTACTTAAAACAGGTCTACATTCACCCAAGGGATTTGTTCTTAGTCCGATGTCCACTCGACAATAAAGATACACTTGCTCACTCGCTCTTGTAAACCACTGTGTTGATCAGCAGGTGACGGTGAGTCACTGTCATAAGAAGCTCTCACTCATGTGTCACCCTCCGCTAAATTCCTGGCATTTGCATCATCTGCTTGTAAAATGTGTGGATGGTTGGATGACCATAAAAAGGGATAATTTGTCGATAAAGTATTTGGTCTTAAACATTTAATCACCAGGTGCTATGTGCTAGTGTCAACAGATAAACTGGAGCGAGGGGGACACTTTCCTCCGGCAACAACAACAAATTTGTACGTAAGTTGGAACCTGCCATCTGTCGCTAACCTTATTTGTATGAAAAAGACTTGTAGGCCATGAATATAAAACAATCGAAGGAAAAAACAGCAAGTAAGGCAGTAACTAAGCGAGCCTCGTGACGCATGACGATGTATTCTTACGCCGCTGCGCAAATTAGTTCATCCCACGCCACTTGTAGTGTGTCAGGACCGAGGACCCCCTCTAGTCGCTGATATGTATGACGACCTGCGACTGGATGGCGACCAGTCCAGGGTGTTAGCTGGGATAGGCTTTAGCTCACCCTTGACCCCGAGGAGGACGTGCAGTATAGAATGGATGGATGTTGAATAATCGTCATGAAGAAGTGGTGGCAGAAAACAAAATCTGTGGTGCAGCTTGTAACGATCGAAACGGCGCTGAAAGCGTTGTCAAATATGCACCGTTTCTCTGACTTCGACCAGGGGACCAGGGGCTGGCCCAACGGCTTCCCAACAATGAACATTAACTTGATCCACTCAGCCTTGTAAAACCACTGCGCTCATAAGCAGGTGACAGTGAATTACCGTAGCAGCCCTCGCAAGCGAGTTCCCCTCAGCTAATGCTGCGGACATCAGCTCGTACCTCTTGGTGGACTTTACGTAATATGACATTAGTTAGGTATTTGTCAGTTGCATAGGGATTTTACAACTCATTTAGGTAAAAACAGCTCTCTAGAAAGTATTGGCTAGAAGGAGCAAAACGTTTTTAAAAGAAATACTGTCCACACTCAATGAGTGACAGAGGGAAGTGTTGTGCTGGGTGTCAGTGTGAAAAGCATCAAACCAGCTGCTAAAATCCCAAAGGAGGGAAACACTAACAGCTGGGATCACGATCTATTTGTTTTTTTTTAGATGTTTTCTCTCTTGCAGTTCATTTATTAGACTGAATAGGAAAATGCACCTGCTGGCATTCGTATGTATTCGCTCATAAACCAAGCTTTAAATCTGATCCCCACGCTAACCTCGCAATGCAAACTGTGCCTATGATACCTCGCACCCTCAGCTGTGCACTCTGTCATTGCCTGCTGCTAAACAGAGCAGTTTAACAACCCTCCCAGCATTGCTAAATGATTCAAATGCTTCAACACTTCAAAGTGAATCGAAATGTTCCATTTCAACAGATCCCTTGAAGGAGACTTTGCAACTAATGACATGAGGAGATGATGTTAGGTCCCAAGGTCCACAAGCGCACACAGCACATGTGAGGGGTGGGGGGGTGGGGGGAAGGGGGGGGGGGGGTCACTGTGGAAATACTCCAGGATAAAATCAATTGTGATCAATCTAGCTGTGTTTATCAGCACAACTTGCTTTTCCACGGGCTCTAATTCTGGGAGCCCTCAGCAAGCCAAATGAAATGTTATTGCTCTGCAGCTTATCGGCATACAGCACTCTCATTATCAGCTATTATCTAAATTCAATCTGTATCACCTTGTTTTGACATTTTTAAAAGGGAGGAACTTGAATTGAAGCCCCATTCAAATGGAGGAAAACAAAGAAGACTTCAGAAGGCACAAATAAAGCAGCAGGATTTAATTTCTAAACGGTGCCAATTTATTCTGGAATTCTGCCCATGAATCCATAAAATTCATCTGGGTCTTGCTTATATTAACCCAAGTAGAGAATGGTGAATATTAGCACACTAAAAACGGTTATTTAATCTGTATGTATGTTTATACAGTATTTCATATGCATTGGGTGATGGTATTGCTATACTGTATGATGCCCGCACCCCTGCTGTTATTATAGTGCCACACATGCCACAAGATGCTGCTGTGAAGACCACATCTCTGAAATAAACTATTCTGTTTGCCTTTTAAGACTCGTGACACTTTGGGAAGATTCGTGAAGAAAGGTATCGTGCACTACAGGGATGACCTGGATCTGCAGAACTTGATGGATTATATTCAGAAAGAGGTGCTCTGCTTTATTCCTCTCTGACTCTACTTGGTATATGTCTTCACAATAGTCAAAACCACGGCTTTATTGAACATATCACACCCGTGAATTGAGAAATCGCAGCCTGCGACCACAGAGATGCTTAGACTTTGTTACTGTCTCCACACGTGAGAGGCGGCAAGATTTTTAACATACATTTATACCCCTTCTCTCTCGTTACTCTATTTTTCTAGCACAGTCCAAACTGAAGACTCTAAATTGTCCCTTTCTATGGGAGTGTGAATAATTGTGATTGAAAAGGTGATCAGCTTCCCAATGACCTTACCATAATTTCTCGTGTATAATGTGCATTCCCCCCCCCCAACAAAAACAAAATTGTCAAAAGTCAATAGTGTGCAGTATACATACGTATAGGGGAAAATGGAAAAAAACTTTTTCACAAAACATTTTATAAATGTATGCCGCTAAGTAGCGGCACGGTGGGAATGACTGGTTAGCACATCTGCCTCACAGTTCTGAGGACTGGGGTTCAAATCCAGGCCCCACCTGTGTGGAGTTTGTATGTTCTCCCCGTGCCTGCGTGGGTTTTCTCCGGCTAGTCCCGTTTCCTCCCACATCCCAAAAACATGTGGGGTAGAGGCTAATTGATTACTCTAAATTGCCCGGAGGTGTGAATGTGAGTGCGAATGGTTGTTTGTTTATATGTGCCCTGCGATTGGCTGGCGACCGGTTCAGGGTGTACCCCGCCTCTCGCCCAAAGATAGGCTCCAGCACGCCCGCGACCCCAGTGAGGATAAGTGGAATGGAAGATGAATGAATGAATGCCGCCATCTAGAGGTTATGAAAAAGCTGTACACTTTCATTCCAATATGCCACCATCACCTAGAGGTTACGAGAAAGGTGTAGCCTAGACTTTTATTCCAATATGACGGGGGTACGTATGACTGCATATGTACAGTTGTGGTCATACTTTTACATACGCTGGCAGAATTTGTGAAATATTGTTTGTTTTTTTTAAATATGACTGATGACTGAACAACAACCATCATTAATTTCTTTCAGGTTATGTTTTGTTTAATGATAATGCTTTTCTGAAATGCTTGACAGTTTAATTTGAGCCAACATCTGCCTCACAGTTCTGAGGACACGGGTTCAAATCCAGCCTCGCCTGTATGGAGTTTGCATGTTCTCCCCGTGCCTGGGTGGGTTTTCTCCTGGTACTCCGGTTTCCTCCCTTATCCCAAAAACATGCGTGGTAGGTTGATTAAAGTTTAAATTGTCCGTAGGTGTGAATGTGAGTGTGAATGGTTGTTTGTTTATTTGTGCCATGCGATTGGCTGGTGACCAGTTCAGGACAGTGTAGATGGTATTTCTTAGATTCCTGTTGTTTCTTGTAAGGGAATCAAGTCAAATTAATCGTTAAGTGTAAACATTTTCCTGATGTACTTGTTTTGCTTTGCAATAAAACAAAGGGGAATAGCGACTTCTTGTCATTTATATGATTTCAGCTATGATTTTACGGGTTCAGCTAGATTTCTTTCCCTCGAAAAAGAGATGTATATTGGTGTGAGAATTATGAAAGGGTCCTTTAAAATTTGTCTCCACTTAAAGGAGTCCCTAACTGGACCCAAAGTTTGAGAATCCCTGTTCTAAACAGTCAAATCCTAATGGCTAGAAACAAAGGACTGTGAGGTTTTAACGAGAGAAATATTTTGGGGGCGACATGGTGGACGACTGGTGCGCACATCTGCCACACAGTTCTGACAACACCACAGTATGTGTGTGACTCGCCTCACCCTGCATGTTGAAGCCTTTCAAGCTTGCGGGCTTAGCTTAGCTTGTTAGCCACTGACATGGACGCGTTTGTGATAAATACATCGCTTAGCTCTGATCAAGTGTGAGTGTAAAGTTCTGTGAATGTGATTATCGTGTGAAAATGCGCACAGTAGAAATGCTGAGAGTGATCCTGATTAATTCATTCATTTCCCGTACCGCTTATCCTCACTAGGGTCGCAGGGGTGCTGGAGCTGACTCCGGGCGAGAGGCGGCGTACACCCTAAACTGGTCGCCAGCCAATCGCAGGGCACATATAAACAAACAACCATTCGCACACATTCACACCGACGGGCAATTTCGAGTCTTCAATTAACCTACCGTGCATGTTTTTGAGATGTAGGGGGAAACCGGAGTACCAACAGAAAGTCCACGCGGGCACGGGAAGAACATGCAAACTCAGCACAAATGAGTATCAATCTGCACGTTGCGGCATGTTGCTGAATCTTCACCGTCTAAGCCAAACTTCTTATTTTGCGGTGCTACTGACTCTTTTTTGAGCTTCTGTAAGACCATTTCCTCACCCACAGATTTGCAGGACCATACAGCACGAATCTCTCTATCCAGACAATCCAGAACAAACAGATTTCAGCCAATCTCTGGGCTCATTGATCAGGCAGGACGGTCATGACTGGCCTTCACTATGAGGCCTGTTTGTGCTAGTGTCAGAAAAACATGCACACGGCCGTTTGGCATGTCAAGGAGTGTTATCTTCAGAAATGAGTCCAGTTTTTGCCTCCTTTGAAGTTGGATCGGGGGGGGGGGTCAGAGCGTGGAGAATTTGGGGAAAACCCTATGCAGAATGCTCACCAAAGAAGCAACATGTTTTGGAGATGATGTGATGGTGATCTCCATTACTGAAAAACAAACCCAATCAATGCAGAAAGACATCATTCTGCAGACAGTGGCAATCGCATACACTACCTCCCCAGTCTGGGACAGACAGGGCTTCATCCTCAAAGATGGCAACGCTCGCCCTCACAGATCTGCGTGTGACCGGCCAACAGCCCGGACTTCAAATCCAAATGAACACTTGTGGGCTCAGCTTGGGCGAGCTGTTTATTTTCTTTATTAGTTATTAGTTATTATTTTTAACTACAGGTTAAGTGGAATGCCACGCAGACCTGCGTATGGCTCATGCACCCGCTGCTTGTTAAAATAACACATTGTAAAATTGCCAATTCGACCCTATTGCAGGTAAGACTGCAGTCATCCAATCCACCAAAGAACACCAACAAGAGTCGAAAGCAGCAGAGCAAGCAGTTTGGCATAGGCAGGGAACATTTGGCACACTTTCCTTGGATGCAAGCACATACTCAGTTGTGCTACTCATACCACAAGTACAGATTCTCTGCACATGGGGCATCATTTACAAGGGAAATAAACAGGCTTTTCGACCATATAAAATGAATTAATAAGCAAGAAATGTAGCAACAGAGAAATAAACACACTTTCCCATGTGTTTATAATAATGTCCTCCACCCAGTTCCAGTGTTGTGGATGGAACAACTATACAGACTGGTCATGGAACACGTACTTTAACTGCACTAAGGAGAACACAAGCTCAGAACGCTGCGCTGTTCCTTTCTCTTGCTGCACTCCTGTTCCCGGAGAGGTGAGTGTTTTCCTTTTTTTTTTTCCTTACCCGATGAAAACTCAGCAGTGAAATAAAACACATCACAGGGAGAAGAGAAAATTGAAGTTGCTAAACAAACACTATATCCTCCAAGACTCATAATGGGCTGACTGATTGCCTGAAAGTAATGAAACAGCTAATTGAGTTTCAAGGTGATCTGCGTTTCCTGGATGAGAGTCTGCACAACATGAACGTTTCATACCAGCCTCAGCAAGCCTGCGAGATGCAATTAATCGTGACGTTGGCGATGTTAAAACTGCCAGCAAGATTTGAATGAATGCTCACCTCACACCCGCAATAACGTGCACGATTCTCAAACATGGCCATTCATTATGGCATGCGATTATAGAAGTGCATAGACCTGTTAAATAGTCACAGAGAGCACATATCCAGCTTCAACAAAATAGCAGCGCCACGGCTGCTACCTTGCTAGCATGACTTATTTGTAATGGTCTGTTAATATAACACAAAATGTTATTGGTTTGAAGTTTTATTTTGGGGAATGTGTAATCAATGAAAAATCAAAATGGGTGATAAACTTAACCTGTCAAGCAGAAATGTTGCAAATTCATGGTTGCTTCTGAATCCTCTCAGCTGCCTGAGCTCCCTCCACCTCGAGAAGCAAATAACATATACACCCTTGTTTTGTCTCGGGATGTGTCTAATTCTCTCTTTTTTTCATGCTTGTGATCCGATAGTTGTATGGCCAGTTGTTGGCAAACAAGGGATGGTGGATATTTCGCAATAGTTTCAGCAAAGCTCCTTAACCCAAGGTAACAGGTCAGCGCAAGGCTGCTGGTGAGTGCCTGCGAGTACACGGCAAATGATTCACACCTCATCAGTCGTGCCTCATGTCTCTGATTGGTTGTTTAACCTTGGGCCCGGTGGTTTCTTAAAAATCTAATTAGAGGTCCAAAATGCGTTTAGAGACGGCAGATTTTTTTCACAAATCACTTTTATCATGTTAAGCTATCTATGCCCGTGACATATAGTGACTGGCAGAACAAATAAATGCTCTTAGACTAGAGGTAAAAGGTACAATTAACCTTTAAAATTTTGAAAGTTACACAGTAAATAAATACCACTTGATCTGCTCCCACAGAGAAATAACATATTTGATGCACAACGCAATTAATAATACTGTGTAAAAGCAAGTGAATATATTGGAATGGGGGCAGAAAGCACCCACTTCAAGCCATGGGTGTATTTTTATTTATCACTTCAGCTATATGCCTGGGGAAAAAAAGGAAATGGAATACATGCTACATGTTTTCCAGATGGCCACAACTTTAGATATACTGTATCTGCACAACCTAATGCGATCCAATACAATAGCAAAGAAAGTGTGAGGGATGGTATTGTCTTGATTGCGTTTTCGTTGTTTGTTAGAAACTGCAGCTGCGTTGTGCAAAAACAACACAACTGATTTCCATGAAATCTTGTAGAGGGGTGTCAGCAAATCTGCTGTGCAAGAAACAGTTACATTTTTGTGCAAAAATGCTCCTATCCTCCTATTCCATCATACACCATTCTCCATGAGCCAGAAGATAGCCTACTAACGTATGGATAAACAACTTTTTGACTTACATCCCAGAAACAAAAATGGTCCAGTCTGCTTATCTCACATTATCCTGCTTGTAGCACACAATAGGATTTGTCATAGTAAGATTGTTATTGATGTTGTTAGCTCGCTCTTAGCAGCTCAGCACTGCCGTTTGCATTTTGTTCTTAATATTGAATCGTCATTGTTACAGCACATACTACTCAGTGCAGAAAATGCTACTTGCCACAATGTGGTTGCACAAACACCAGTAGGATGCTGTTGTTGTTGTTTGTTTATCTTGCCCCCCACCCCCACCCCCACCCCCCACCCCCCAGCCCACATCCCCATCCCCTCTCTATAATGCTTGTCCTAATTAGGATGAGCTGGAGCCTATCCCAGCTGATTTTGTGTGAGAGGCAGATACACACTGGAGTGGTTGCCAGTCAGTAGCAGTTTCTTTATCTTTTTTATTTAGCTTTCCACTTTCCGTATCAATTCAATCTTGGCAGAGGTCTGCACTCTACAGATCTTATTAGCCTTTAAAGGTCAGAGGACAAAGATGTAAAAACAAAAAACAAAAAAAAACATTCTTGATAACTCTAGAACCCCTTTAAAAACCACATCTGCCATTTCGAAGTGATTATATAACAGATATACAGCAGTTAAATCGATAAATATGATTCAGAATGCGCTTGCTGCTTTTTGCATCCAGCGTCTTCCGGTCTTCGGCTCTATCCGGCGCTGTGACGTCACATGAGCCACACAGCCTGTTCATTTGGTGTTGTGTGCTATTGTTCCCGTCCTTGTATATTTGTTGTCATATGATTTAGCGATGTCACAATGGTTTATTGTGTGGCATTTGGTTGTACAAATGGTCCAGGCAGTGGCAAGACTTTCTTTGGCTTTCCAAGTGAAAAAGGAAAATGCGACTAGTGGATAGGGAAAGTCAGTCGACAGCGCAAGAAACGTGGTCAGCAATGCGTGCCTAGCAAGCCTTCCAAACTCTGTGCCGATCACTTCGAACCGCCGTGTTTTGAGAAAGACTTAGCACGAAGCATCGAATACACGGTTGTATTTAGGCAGAAGCTGAAACTATTTTTTCCTACGGCCATCGGGACCTCAACCGCCAGCAAGAGAAGTAATCTCGCGGCCACCACGGCGCAGCGGCACAGATAACGATGAGGATGTCCTTGTATATACATATGACTATGTTATGGTTATCAAGCACTGGGCAGTAGGAAAAACAGACCCACGCAGTACTTTTCAGTACTGCCGTTTGTACCTTTGACGTTCTGTGCGGCGGGTTATAAAGCTACTCGAACGAGGGGCACACAATATATAGGAATACTGCATACGATGTAAAAGCTTGTGCCGTGTCACTGAAACATATTTGAATTTATAATACGTATAGTTGTGCTCCAAAATATTGGCACCGCTGGGGTGCCATTATTTCTAGCCATGCCTGTAGAAAAAGACATGCTTTTTTTCCCCCTCAACTGTCTGACCCCATGAGCGTGCCTGTTATATTTTATTCATGACTATGTTTCTATCGACAAGTGAGGCTGCTGGAGCAAGTACATTATGGATTTATGGGACGCACAAACATGCCAGTCTGTTCCGACCTCCCGATCGGCTCAAACGTACAGTTTGACGATGCCAAGTTCAGTTGGGTGCTCCCGTACGTCGAAATCCTCCCCCTCTTCATATTCCAACACGTTGCTCGCCATTGCTCGCCATAGAGTGTAGCGCGCTGCGTTGGGCAATTGTAACGCCATTTCCGGTAGCCTTTGCGGTGGATAGAGACACCCCGGTGTCTGTTGGGGGTGTGCTCAGTACACGTCATAAAAACCTCATTTTTAGCTAAACTATAGTTGACAACTTGCTGCATGTATTACATAACATATAAACAATGCAAATGTGAAATTTAACTGACCCCAGAACATCTTTGTCCTCTGACCTTTAAAGGTCCAGCTTTGGCAGTGATTCCTGCTTGAAAATACTCACTCTTATATTATATTCAGTATTTTTGTCAACACAGAAAAAAAATATACTTCAGCCCATGCATGCACCAAAGATTGCTGGAAATATGAGCAGAAAATGTCACACGTAGGTACACAGATAATATATATGTAAATGTGATCTCATGCGCGCATGCACGATTACACATTTTTGCATTCACAGATATACAATCCAACAGTGCGCAAAATGCAGTGCGCTCACATGCCATAGCTGACAGCTCCCTTGTCTCTACCCGAAGACAGAAAACTAAAGAGAGCATGTAGATCCATCACACTGCTATTGATTATACATCACACTACCAAGAAAACAGAGCAGCAACCTCTTTTACATGGCTGCAAAATCAATTAATCAAACCCTTGAAGAATTGATGCAGTGGTGCAACCTACTGTCCGGGGCCCGCAACTGCACTGGTGCTTCTGGGACTTGTTTTAGTCTTCCATGTCCCATCAAGTGGACGTGTACCTTTGCTGGATTTTTTACATCTCTCTGCTGTCATTCACCCCCCCCCCCCCCCCTCCCCTCTCTTTCTATTCCAATTCTCCACAGTAAACAGGCTTCTACAAATCTCTCTCCCAGCTGTCACAACAGTTCACATCCTTGTCAATGCAGAATAACAGTGCGCCACCCACAGTGACTGCTGCCTTCAGAGAACCAGACTTTCATGAACATTCACATGAGGAAAGACTTATATATTCTTTGTTTGTCTTCTGACATACAGGCAGTAATCAACACTATGTGTGGCTTTGGGATTCAAACCCTGGACCACCTGGAGGCAAACAAGTCAATCTACCCAGTAGGCTGTGCAGACAGAGCCGTGTTGTGGATCGAGTCCCATCTGTTTCTGGTGGGAGCCCTCGCGCTGGGTTTGGCCTTGCCTCAGGTAACAGCGTACAATCGATGGTCCCGTGTCATTACTGACGATCCTCAAGTCTATATATGATGTATTTTGTATTTCTGCTGGGTTTCAATTTGATTTTTGCTCTAAAGATAACCCATAAGATTCTTGATTCATTTGTGCCTTCCAAAGGCGAACTGATCACTGACATAATATTTAGGATGACTGCGTCCTTCTACTGCAGACGATTGCATTCATCAGCCACTTAATGAAGCATTATTCAAGTGTTCGTCAAAGTTCTCTGCGCTCACATGAAACCATCTCTTGCTGAAGTCAGCTGGAACAGGCCCACTACTTGGAAGATCAAATGCACCTAATGAAGTGGCCCGTGAATACATATTAAGCTCCTAGGAAGGACTGTCCCTTGCGGGACTACACACAGAGATTGGAGATGTACCGTAGCCTGCATACAGGGAGCAAATGCCTGCAAACCTCAAAGACCTGAAGCAACTTTGTAAAAAAATTCCACCACAACAATGTGAATTATCATACAGACCAACGGAACAACCCAAGTCATCCGTACATAAAATGAAAGTAGAACCAATGAGATCAGAAATTAAGTTGTGTGTAATAATGCCAAATGACACAGGGAATAAGTATTAAACACTCCAACAAAAGCATTTGTTTGCAATGACAGCTTCAAGACGCCTCCTGTATGGAGAGACTAGTCGCATGCATTGCTCTGGTGTGATTTTGGCCCTTCCCTCCACACAAGCAGTCTTTAAATCTTGAAGGTTCCGTGGGCTTCTTTTATAGACCGTGAGTTTCAGTAGTTTCCACAGATTTTCGATTGGATTCAAGTCAGATAGTTGGCTGGGTCATTCTAGCGTCCTTATTTTTTTTTCTTTGAAACCAATTGAGTCTCCTTGGCAGTATGTTTTGGACCATTATCCTGCTGAAATGTCCAACCTCCTTTCATTTTCATCATCCTCGTAGATGGCAGCAGATTTTTGTCAATAATTCTTTGGTACATTTGGCCATTTTTGTTCCAGCAATGGGGTCTTGCATGGTGAGCGTGCGTACAAGCCATGGCGACGGAGTACATTCCTCACTGTTTTCCTTGTGCCAACAGTACCTGCTAATTCCAGGTCTTTTTGAAGCTCTCCACAGGTGGTCCTTGGTTCTTGGACAACTCTTCTGGTTATTCTTGGCACTCTGTCATAAATCTTGCGAGGAGCATCTGATCGAGGCAAATTTATGGTGGTATGATTGGCTTTCCACTTGCGTATTATGGACCGAATCGTGCTCACTGGAACATTCAGAAGCTTAGATAGATATGTGCCTGTAACCAATGCCATTCTTATGTTTTGCAACTGCAATTAGTTTGCGATGGTCTTGAGACAGCTCTCTTTGCTCTTTACCCAACACGAGCTGTGTCTTGACTCACACCTTGGCAATGAGATCTTTTTGTAGGCCATCAATTAGGACTGAAGCAGCTGATATTCATTTGCACTGACAAGGGTCATGGATTGCCGTTTGATTATTAATAGATTGGAGGAATGGTCTTGGCTTTCCATGCATTTTTGCACCTCCCTTTCTTCATGTGTTCAATACTTTTTCCCTGTGTCATTTCACATTGTTACACACAACTTAAATTCTGATTGTCTTATTTTGGTAAAATACTTCCACACACGTGTAGCATATGCCAGCCGTATACACTGACGTCCATGTCGTTAAGCGATTCAAGTGTTGTGATGTTCATGGGTGTTGTATCATACAATTTCTATGCTGAATAGCCAATAACCAGGCATGGAACAACAATAAATCAAATAAAATTGCACAATATTGATTCATGAACCTAGTTCAAGAGTGATGTTTAACATAGGAAAAGGTCCAACTTTAACAATTTACAGCTTAGGAAGGTACACCGAACTCTGCAGCAAAACCCCTGAGATCTGCAAATCCCAAACCTTTTCACTGTAGTGGTCATGGTCAAGTTTGACCAATCATAGCAAAACACTGAAAGAAAGATAATGTCATGGTGGTGGTGACAAATGTGTTGTGAGTTTTAATATACTCGGCTATACTAGAATTATTTTGAACAATTTCCCTCTTCTGCCAAATGAGCATTGGGACAACCAACCTTGACAGAGTTGGCACAAGCAGCACAATTTACAAGAGCCTGTTGAGTACTAATCTAATTCGGGTGCTGCTGTCCTCTAGATTGCAGGCATTGTGCTGTCCCAGATCCTGATCTCTCAGATCCAAGAAGAGATTACCTCCGTGTCGTGAGCACCAGCGAACAAAGACTAAGTAAGCAAAAGAAGAATGCAAGGGGAGTAAAATGGCAATTGTGGTGCTGCTTGACTCAAAATGCACTCACAAGGGGGTTTTCACTGCTCTAAGTGTTAATGCTGTATCTTATTTCTTGTTCTTCTTAATGTGAGCAACCAGTTTATAAGTGTGAGCCATTTAATTGTGATGTAGAGTAATACATATAAAATAACATTCAAAATATACCTGAGACGTCAATCGCAAATTTGAGGTGTATTTTTGAGAATTTGAAACAACTATTTCATTAGACATTACTGGATTGTGCTAGTGTACCTATTATAGTATTTCAAATTAAGCACTTTGCTAAATAACGTAAAATACATACATTAATATTTTTCTGTATTTTCTATGTTATATATATATATATTCTCATTTGTGCCTTGTTGAGTGACAGATTTTGTTATCTGGTCATTTTATGCAGGTGCAGCAGGCAACACTCAATCCTCAGCATCCTTCCTGAAATTGCCCAGTTGAGAAAAAACAAACAACAACAAAAACACACGCCAAAAAAAAACAACATTTGCATTTTGGAGGGGTACCTTAAAAGGACAAGGGCGAACAAAAACTGTTTGTTTCAGAGAGGATAAACTGAGGGTTTGTGTTAAGATCTACATTAAGAGGACACAAGAACCAGCAGATGGCGTTGTTTTTCTTGTTTTTTTTTTTTTTTTAAATACAGAGTAGTGATTTGATTGCAAAATAAATGCGTATAAGTAAAATATGCCTAAAAAGCAATCAGTGTTTGTCTGACTTACAGAATTGTAAGTAAAAGAGCATTTTAGACAGCAAGAGTAGTTGAGTAGCAAGATTTTTTTCAGCAATAACGTACAATGTCAGCACACGTAGCACACAGCACACAGGAAAAATGTAACTCCTAAAAAAGTAATCTCCTTCAACAGTTGGTGGGAGCGTGTCCCGAAATCAAACATGGGAACATCAGGTTAGGGCCGTGTGCACCCTGCAATCAGTCTAGTGGTGAAGGGCCATGGCTCTCTGCATCAGACGATCAGTCAGAGGGGAGTTTGGCCTCGCTGCTTCACGCTCCACCAGAAGACATCTATTGGAAGTCAACACAACACCATATATACAGATGAACACAGATTCAGAGAGAATAGGAGCTGACAAGATAACATAATCAATAAGGACAGTGTAATACGGCTCCGTTGCGTAAACACAGAATGAATCTTGATCAGTTTGCACATGGAAAGTCAGAAGATAACATAAATGTGACCGGACCACCGTGTCATGTTCGTGTTTTTCTTTTATAATATCACTACATGGTATCTCAGCAGTCACACACACACACACAAAAAAAAACATGGGACACAGTGCTAACACAAGAAAGGACTGCAGCATCCAATGTGCATTACCTTCCCAGTCTCTGGTGGTGCTTATTCTCCGATTTCAAGGCTGCATGAATAAGCAGTTGATTGAAGACGTCTCTCTGCAAACAACAGTGGATGAAGCCATTAGTAAACAAAAGAAGTATTTCTACACTACATATTGGCTTTCTACTGTTCGGAGTTACACTGTATGTACACCGTGGCACCTTTGGGACACGGTGCACGAAGTCCATCAGCATCCATCACAGAGATTCATTATTCATGTGTGTGCACTGTGCTCAACATTCTCACACTATCCAGTGCAGTATATCATGGGCTAAAAAGCTGCAGCCCTTAGGCAGGGCATTATTTACCTCGTAACAACAGGGATTTGTTTTTACTTAGGAGACAACATTAAGTAGAATCAAGACCGTGTTAACCAAAGAAGGTGAGGCCTCGAGGCAGAATAAGTTTCTGAAGAAAAAAACAAACCAAAACAGAAACATGCCCATATCTTCGTTTTTTTATGTTCTTACCTGTGCATCGCTGCCCCCTATGTGTACCATACTGTAGCGCAAAGGGTAAAGTAACTCCACAGTTTGAGGATAGTTTCCTTCGCCATATTCCATCAAAGCCTGACACATGGGCACCCCAATGGTTCCAGCCAGCTTATGTTGCTGGTTGTCACCTGGTGTCCTGCAAAGAAGAAAATTGTTGATGAAGACACACCGTCTGTTCTTTAGTAACTATTTTGCCCTACCAAAGAGTCAGCAGTGCCAAAGCAGTCGAAATTTCTCACCCATCGCCCATATAGCCTTAAAATAAGACGTGGTCAGGCATATTCCTAACTTGGTAATAGCGCAACACAACGATTCTTAAAACGCTGTTGAGTAGTTAAACGCGCAGACAGCTGAAAAAAACATTGACAAGCCCGTTGTCATGAGCGACCACGTTGCTGTGCCAAAGGTCAATTTTACAGTCAATATGTTGCAGCATTGCGGTTAACAATTTAGTTGTCCGCAGAATAGAAGTAGGCTACGGGAGAGGAAAGCACAGAAAAAGAATGAAGGCATTTTAGAGTCCAGTCAGTGGATTTGAAGTGTATAATAATTGTTGCCTTTCACTCACACTGATAGCAACTGACATTTAGATTAGTTTCAATTGTAGAGTATGTGTAGGCGATGTCAAAAACATGCTCAGCTTAGATAAAAGAATCTTAAGCTTGTTTTAGAGTGACAACAACAAAAAAAACCATTTTCTCATTTTGTTTGACAAGCAACCACACAGGGTATCAGGCATTTGAAGACAGAACAAGAGTTTCACTAATACAACTATCGCTTCGCAACGAAACATTTTAAATGTAAAGGATGCTACTTTCGAATCTGAGTGTGTGAGGTGCCACACAAAAAGCAAGCCAACTATCCCTGTGACCTTGACAATAATGTTGTTGCAGAAAGTGGGAAGGGGCCACACTACACCACAATTTGTACCAATCAGTAGAGTTTGGTTCTGTATTTGTTTTTGTTTTATTCGTCAAACATTGTGATGGTCACCGAAGCAAACTTCTTAACAACAGTGTGCTGTAATGTACCAAAAGTGATGATTGTTCAACATAGACATGTCACTTCCATAAATCAGGACTCGGATGGAAACTACAACAACAAAAAGCACCCTTTCCTCAAGCACAAATTCTTCTTCTAGTAGGAAAAATGTTTCATTTATTTGATTTTTTTCACGGTGGCAGATGATTTCTATTTCCAATGCTTGTTATTTTATATTCCATTCATTCATCTACCGTTCCACTTCTCCTCACTAGGGTCGCGGGCGTGCTGGAGCCTGTCCCAGCAATCTTCGGGCGAGACACCCTGAACTGGTCGCCAGCCAATCGCAGTTTATATTTTGTTTTAGTTATTTTGTCGTGCACATTAAGGACTATTTTGATTTCTTTGCACTTAAACAATAACAAAGCTAGAGGGAAAATGAATGCCAAATCATATTACACTGTTTTTATCCCGGGTTGTAAAAGACTGACATTCATCTCACTTCCAAGATTCCACGGAGTGGATTCCATATTCCCATGTGACTGATTATACTTATAAATCACAGCGTTTGACTCGTATCATCGCCTTACTGCGACGTACGGATTATGTAAAATTGCACCATTTAAACACAAGTGCCATAACTAAATAAATGCAAAGCTTTAAATCATACCCTGACATCTTGCTCGATGACTAATGCAGAGTGGAGAGCAGCCATCGCTCACCTAGGAATTGACTTTCAATCTTTCAAGAGCTGCCACCCACCCAACCCTCCCAGAAGTAACTCATGTGACTTATGTAAGAGTGAAAGACATGACAATTTAAAGAAGTGGTTGTAGATAGCAGCTTTTCAGTGGGTTTTCTGCAGAGCAAAATAGGAAACGACTGTCTGTGGTCAGGCTGCCCAAACTCATTATAACCACACAAACCACAAGGGGGAAGCAGCTGCTGGACTCTGCTTTGTGGATTGGAATGCTGCTCTCAGTTCTGTCTGCGCATGCCCTTCATCCAACACTCAAACTGCTCCTGTCTCAGTTTTACATAAGGCCCCGGAGATTCTTATGTAAGGCTTATGATGTCGAGATGAGCAGTGGAGAGAGGAAATGGTGCGGAATTTACTTAGCCAATTCCTGGAGGCCTTCCAGCAGGCGCTGAGAGGCACCAGTCTCTCTCGCTCCCACGGATACCATGAGGAAGTGGAGGTCATTAAACAGGGTCACGTGGTCATCAGTGTGCGGCAGCGTTACCTGGAGCAGCTCCCGATAGCGGTCCTTCACAAATACACCTAGCAACGGTGTGAAAATATGACTCAAACGTCACGTTTTTACTAAGTTAATGAAATTTAAATGTCATGATTGCAACAGTCAACCTCTAGAATGGAATCATTTTAATAAAAATAATAGAATGTTGCGCAACAATGTTTCTTACCTTCCATCTCCAGTCTGCTGAGCAGGGAGCTGGCATCTACCATGTCCAACATGGAACCCGTCGCTTTACAACGATTGAAAATCTTTCAAAAACAGGATTCATTTTTACCATTTCTCCTTTTTTACCAATAAAAAAAATGTACGTTTTTACACGATCACATATAAGAGGCAAAACATGCAAGAAGGGCTCCTGCTGGAATCCCCTGGTGTGAGTCTGAAAGCATTCCTGAATGTTAGCTCATAGAAACTGCTCTTGTTTGCAAACCTACTGCAACAAATAACTAACCTGAGAATCAAATATTTGCAGTGCAGCTTCATATTGCCCCTGCGGAGAGGGCGGTGACAAAGAAATTGAAATAACGTCAGTCTTGAGATATGCTTGCTTGATAAAACGGCATTAGCACAGAGGCAAACACAAATTAATCTAGCAATATAATCAACTGTGGAGTTCAAATTACCCCAGAGAAAACATATCACAAATACAAGTTCCAAAAACTATTAGGCTGCCAACTTTGCGCTTGACTGAGAAAACTCATTATAAACTTTACCTTCTCAATGAAGTTCAGTGCCCAGTGCCAGTAGTTGTGACCGGCCAGCATGTCTGATACCTGCAATTGCACAACACTTATTGAAGAGAACATTTCCCAAGGTTGTTTCATTCAATGGCTGCTGATTAGAGCAGAACTGTGCAGCGTTACTCAAACATGATTCATCAGAGGAACATGTTACCTCAGAACTTGACGTTTATACCTTCCAGTCTTTCTCCCTCTCTTCCATAAACTTCAACCCTTTGTCCACCTCCGCTTTCATCTCATAGACATGGGCGACAGAGTGGACGGACCACGCATCATCTGGAACCAGTGCGAGGCCCTGCGCATTAATAAGATAATAACACGCTGAGAAACGCAGATCCCTTGCCTTAATCTGGAATAGATGACAACTCATCTAATGTATTGTGTTTTATATATGTATATATATATATATATATATACACACGTATATCAGTGAGGTCCGCAGACAAGTCGCCAGCCACCTTTTCACCAGCACATTCTGTATTTAATAAGGGTATACCGCTAACGATCAATGCTCCAGTTACGCAAGAGTACCTGACTCCTCTTCCGCATATATGACGTCACCATGGGAGACTATTTGTGCCGCTTTTAAAAGAAATGAAAGAACCAGCTTCGATTGGCCAGGATTGAAGCCGGCTGTGGTGACGCCAACACAAGCGCTAGGGGTATGCCGGTCCAGTAAAGTACCAAAACCGGGTCGTAAACGGGTGGGATAGATTCCCGAGGTCGACAGACATACTGTATTTCAGTTGCACGCGGTTATCACCGGCTCACCTTCGACTTTCCGCAGTACTTGGTATGCATTATTTAACAGAGCCGATTGGGACCCCTGAGGCCTGGATGAGCGCCTCATTAACGGACATCAGAAATAAAGTGACACGCTCAACAGAGACAAAGTCTGCATCATTAATGAGCCAAATCACACAAGAAACATGAAGACCCGTCTCACCTCCATAGCTACTTTCTCGGCCTGGTCATAGCATCGCGTCTCCAGCAGACCAAAAGAGTACAGTCCTTTCAGATAGCTGAAAATAGACATTAATAGAAAAGTTCAATGCATGATTAAATGATTTGATTTTCAAAGATGACGATCATGCCAGCAGAGAATGAATTACTAATTTGAAACATCACCAATAATTTTAACATTTGATATCAGTCAACTCTGACTTCACTAGAATACACTATATGAAGAAAAATATTGGTTGATTTGGCCATTTCTATGGTAAAATTGAAGTAAATACGACACACTACGTGTTCTCTTACAAATAACAAACCCATCCAAATGAACTTTTCCTTAGGCTGTCACACACACTTCTTTTGTGACCAATAACCAACTACTCTCATCACATTTCAACTTACTGACTCCTGAACCTAACACTTATCTACTATTGATTATTGCTTTCAATTAACAATGAGTCTTTTTCACAAACCCATCATTGATGAGCAAAGTGAGGAAAGGAGATGGTTGAGAACAATGAACGTGAGTGGGTTATTGCTTGGCTATAGAAAAATAACACCTGAAAGTTTTAAGATTGAGGTATATCTGTGACTAAAAGTCTAAAAAAACAAAACATAAACAAAACAAAAAAAGGCCTGATTTGACCTAATCTTCAGCTACTTCACTTGTTGTCGTGTATTGGAGATGATCAAACTTGCCACAGTTCTTGCTTTGATCTAGACATAAAATCCCTGAAAATCTTTGAAAATACAAATGAGTCCACCTCTGAACCTGCCTGATGATGGTTGAGTTCAAATCCCATGAAATTCCTCATTCCTAAGAGTTCTCCTTGACCAGGTACACTATTCGTCTGTGCAAATGGGTGGAAATGCATCTTAGAACGCATGTAATCTACTGTACCTGGACAAAGGCATATGAGGCTTCCAATGGGGCAGCACTCGAGCAACCGAATCCCTCATCTGGGTTTGGGCTCCCATGTAGAAATAGCTATCGTGGGCAAACTTGAGGGCAAGCAAGTCTGTGGGATGATCAACCAGGATATCTTCCCAAACATAACTGGCTTTGGGGAAATTCCTACGAGAAACACGAGTCACTGCAAGGACAGGCAACAGCATTGTTCTTGGAAAAATAGATCCCCACAACACAATATTGACTAAAGGATTACACCCCAGTGAGTCAAATAAAACACAGAGGGTACAATATATTTTGGGTTTATTTAGGGAGAGAAAAAAAAAAAAGCTTTAGGATTTTAAATACTATGACACGAGCATAAATACGGGTAGCAAAAATGCAGTCTCTATTAAACCAGAATAATGGAATGTTTTATGACAGTGTCAAGTCTGTCAATCAAAAAAATACAGGAATAGTGCAAAACAAATTAACAAATTGCATTTCATATCAAACCCATGACTTATAAATATAGGATTATAACATCTTTTGTCATGATAGCAATACTGAAAATTGCCACACTGCAAATCATGTAAATTCTTATGTCTCAAAATACTTAAAGGCAAATAGCAGCATTTAATATATCTGCAGATACTTCAGTATGCTGTGAAAGACACTGCACAAGCAGTATATACTGTATATGTATGTATATAGTGTAACAATAGCTGTGAACAATAAAACCACCTTTTGGGAATGCTATTTCTTTTTCAAATGACTTTTAAAATGTTTTATTTAATTATCCATCCATCCATTTTCTTTACCGCTTATCCTCACTAGGTTTGCAGGCTCTTGGAGCCTATCCGAGCTACCTTCGGGCGGGAGGCGGAGTACACCCTGAACCAGTCGCCAGCCAATCGCAGGGCACATAGAAACAAACAACCATTCACGCTTCAATCAACCGACAGCACATGTTTATGGGATGTGGGAATAATACCGGAGTGCCTGGAGAAAACCCACGCAGGCACGGGGGAGAACATGCAAACTGCAAACAGGCGGGGCCGGGATTTGAATCCCGGTCCTCAGAACTGTGAAGCAGATGTGCTAACCCAGGGTTGTCAAACTCATTTTTGTCACGGGCCACATCGCAGTTATGGTTCCACTCGGAGGGCCGTTATGGCTGCAAACCCATATGAATGTATGATTGCCTCATATTATTACATATACACAAATGAATGGATAATTTCTTGTGAAATCAAAAGCTAGTCAAAACTGTTCAACTACAGTATGAATCAATTTTATTTTAAAAGTGGGGTTGCTAACAAAAAATGCTTGCAATATTTCAACATTTTTAAAAGTGGAGACAATTTGGAATTTGTTCTTTTAGCAAGAAACAAAAAGTCTATGCACACTCTCGCGGGCCACATAAAATGACGTGGCGGGCCGGATCTGACCCTCGGGCCACCAGTTTGATACGCGTGTGCTAACCAGTCGGCCACTGTGCCGCTCCCAGTAGTTCAATTGGGGGGGGGGGGACTTGCCTGTATACATATGCCTGTGACGACGCTTGCCATTTGTTTAGCAATTGTACTGGTTCGCAGCGCCTTCCTGCCCATATGGGTTGTCTACTGAAGGCAAGAACACTTGCAACGAGGACTGTCTCTGTCATGCTGCCTGCTTAGTGGTTCTTCCTTTTGCTTGAATATTGACCTTTTCAGTTATAATAAAACCACACTGACTTTATATTGTGTGTATATTAAACCTGGTTCAAACTTGGAAGTTCCATCTATTACATTTAACGGAGTCATTTGTGGACACAACAGATATACAGTACATACAGCAATACTGACCAATTCAAGGCACAGCTATTTCTCCCACAACATATTTTTGGGCAATTTACAGCATTCCTAAATCCCTCGAACTGCTAGCCTGATCCTCTTTTCCTGACCTCGCTAAAGCTCACCCATGTGAGAAGAACTCCATGGCCTTAACGTGGCGCCTCTCTCTGGAAGTGAGGTTTTGATTGTTGGACAGCTCCACAGTTTTCTTCACAGCGCTGGCCAGACGTTGGTCGAGGCGGGGGGAGTTTGCTGTTCCCAACAGCTCTAAGCCTGTGCTCACCACATGGCCCATCACTGCAGAGATTGTCATTATATCAGTCACCGCTTTTTGGTCTTTCTCATTGCACACTGAAGGCTCTAACCCGCTTTGTTGTTGAAACTAGGTGCCTGAACTCCTGCTTCTGGTGTATTCTGTATTTTATTTATTTATTCTTGTTGGCTGTCATGCAAAAATGCATTCTTAAAATATTAAAAATGTACTAGATTAATAAACCAAGTACCAACAACACCTTAAAGCTAAACAAAACCCAAAATTTTAATGAAGTAAAACTGCTCTCAATAAGCAGAGAGACATTTCAGCAAGTATGCAATGAGGTCAACCACTACTTTAATATTTATCTAATTCCACACACTTCTACATGTCTGCATGCCTATTCAGCTCATGCAACAATAATCTCAGGTCGGAGAGCATGCATCAATTCAACCATAAACTTAAATGCCAGGGGTTGCCCCAGCCCTCAGCAATAACTGCCAATCAGTCTCATTTAAGTGTTCATGTACCCTAGTGTTTATTTGGGGTTAACCAATAATACAAGTAACATGTCCCATTTGGGTATCATCAAGGACTTTGTACCAATTGAGTCCAGCCAATGTCTGAGGTCGCTCGTTAATGTCCAAGCTTCCCAACTTAAGGTAACTTAAGGTCACGAACGACTTGAACCTTTGTCCTTGGATGTAAATTCCTGAAATGCCAAATATTCTACTACTCCTTTGCTCCCCATGCTCGGCCCATTAGTCAGGTTAGCAGAAGAGTGGCTGTCCCTTCCCAGGTGAACTTCAAATTCGCCTATCATCTCAACGTTAATACCACCCACAAATACGGGGCAGAAAGGAGTAGCTGTTATGCCACCACCCGCTTTCTGGTCTTTAATTCCCGAGACGGGTCCTCCAGTGTAACAACATGCATTAAAGCAAATTTCACTGCATCATCAGCAAAGGAACTTAAGCAATGATTGTTTTTATATATTTAAGTAGTTTGTGATGGCACATTAATGCAATCTTGAACTGATAAATGTTTCCCCTGTTAGAGCTGCAACAACAATTTAAACGTTTTTTACATTCACAAAAAAAGTCACTTTTAAAGTGGATACATTACATCAAATTTAAATTGATTGTTTGTATACAATCTCTGGGGTGCCTGCCCACCCATCAAATTTCTGAAAATGTGTCTGTGAGCAAGGCGCTCTGCACATCTGCCTAACTTAAATAATGTTATAACTGCTGCAGTTCTTCCACCAATGACTTAGCAACCAGGCTGGACTAAGTTCCAAAGAGCCACTTTTGAGCAGCAGTCTAAGTGCTATCATGTCAAACCTAAGCGGTAAGCAAAGCTGCAGTGTTAGCACAAGCTTAGCATTAGCTAAGAGTGTCACCAGTGCTAGCTTCTGACAACTGACACATACTCAATTGTTCGGATATGTTAAATTAGCCAGTGGTGGTATTGTGCAGGGTAAGCAGCGCTGGATGGAGTTTTTTTGGGGGTGTATAGATTAGCTTTAGCTACAGGCTTTAGCTTTAGATAAACGGCATTTATATGATTGCTTAGTGAAGTTGTTGGCATGATGGTGGGGCAGGCGTATTTTGAGCAACGTGGAAGAGGAGATGGCCAAACATCAACCAGAAGGCGCTCACATCATTTGCCCAGCAGTATGTCAGGCCAGATGGAGGCAGTCTCATTGCATGAGACAGGGCCAGCCCCGAAACGAGACGATTTTAGCAAGATAAGACCTATGCTTTACAGTAAGTCTTGATCCTTGGGGTGTTTTGACAAGAGCATGTCAAAGACATTTCATTAAAACACCTGGAAACGAGGAAGACACTCACAGCTGCTCAGTAAGATGCAGTAATATTTGTTGTTTTTCCACAGAGGATTAAGAATATATACCTGTGATTATTGTTGTATTGTCTTGTCTACATGTTTGTCTTCAAATATCTGTTGCTTAAAGGGGTTTAACATCGCGAGATTGATGCTATTCATTAGCCCGTCTATGGCGTTTTGCATTGTGTATGAGCATTAAGATCGTCAGCCTAATAGCATAATTGCCTAGGTTATTTTTGAACGTTTTCAGAAAACAAGACAAAAGACAACAAACAAGAAGTCCAGTTGCCTTGATTTAACCTTGATTACTGAGAATCTACACAGACAAAGAAAACACTATTTTTAGCAAGCATGTTGGTATTTTTATGATTGTGTCATTAACTAAACATTAACTTGGGCAATTATGCTATCGTTCTCATTTTCTTTGTTTTATGCTTAGTTTTATGTTTATGACAGTAAACTTCAACTCGGACTGGCAATAAACAGCTTGACGAGCTTTTTTAATACAATATTGTTACCAAAATCCGGATCAGCCGCCTTGATAGCAGTCACGCATCCCTCAATTCCTCCAATACTGTCAATATTCCGCCATGTAGCATACTTGAAGGAAAACACAATGTACACAATGGAAACAACTCAGCAAGGTTCTCCCTTCTAGTATCTCATTAAGACAAGTGTGAAAACGAGTTCATGTCAATCATTGTACATGACTAGCTGCGTGGAAATGATCTACCTGAGTTAGAATAGCATCATAAAGTTTGCACGCCTCATTACTGCTGGTGGACAATGGAAGCCCCTCAGCTCTCCAAGCCTGGGGGGGGAGAAAAGAAAAAAAAAAACTTCAGCTCCAGTCAATAAAATGGAACAAAGTGCAACTTTTAAATGCAGGACATAGTGATGAGACCTTTTGGAATTTACATTTGCTCTCCCTTACCTCCCAATTCCAATACCAATCAGTAAATAACCACTTTGTATTTTTGGAGCTTCAATGGTCGTTCTCCATTAGCCTAATTAATATACGCTAAGAATGTTAAATATGCGCAACATCCGAAAAAAAAAAATACACTGTCTAATATAGAAGCAAAGTAGAAAACGTTATCTATTGTGAGTTTCATTTTTATACTTGAAATTAAACAAACTAAATGATTTTAAACTTCTTAATTTTAATTAGGTAGCCTGTTATGCTATAAATTCAAGACAATGTTAAAATCAGTATTATTCGATGTATTTCGTAAACTTATGGAAATTTCCGAACGAGTGGGGCGCCATATAAAACTGGGTAGGGCGAAAAAACACTCAAAATTGTAATTTTCAATTCGTTCCAAAATTTGCCTCTTTTCCGAAACTCACCTGGCAGTCCCTGTAGCTCAAAGGATCCATTTTGTGGTTATTGTAATGTCAAGTGGAACAACACAACACTCTCGTCACTCTTCGCTGAGTCAAGTTATAAGTAACACGCACGCACCGGAAGTCCTCCCGGAAGCCCAACCATTCAATCTAAGTGCACAACATAATGCGTAAAACACTACATTCGGTACACTTTTCTGTAAAAGATACGCCACTTAAATAACGACAATATTTAGAAACAAAAGAAAATTAATCGAGTCAGAAATGTATTGATTGAATGTTTATCATTGTCGTTGTATAGATAGCTAGATAGTTAAATGCAGTGTTTTTATACATCTCCTGACAAAATGTATCTCAATATTTTTGCACAATTGTGTTAAAATAAACCCAGGTGGAGCAAATAAAGGACACTTGCCACGCAGATATTGTAAAAAGTAGGCATGAACCTATGCTTATCAAAAACTCCAATCGATGTTTATTACTTGAGCACAAGTGTTTGTCTAATATTCAAAGAGAAGGGCTTGAATATAGTGCAGCAGTTATATGATCAATTTTAATCTGGATATGATTTAAGTAATTACCCAGCAAATAAACCTATTTGATTTTACATCCTAACTGCATATTTAAACAATCGATTTGTCATTAATTTACATTACAACAGTTAAGACTCTATGATAAATTTAATTCACTTTCAAAAGGCAAAAGTCCATAAGTCTTTAGAACTTTACAGATCATAGAAGGTTAGTGTTTATAACAGTTACTGCAAAAAAAAATTGAGTTTGATGACTTAAACTGCCTTAAACCATCAAACTGAGCAAAACAAACGTCAATGACTCTGAAGGTTTTCCTAAAAAGTCTAAAACACAAGTGATCATTTCAAGAAAAAGTTAGAAAGAACAACTGCATTGTTTTATTGCTGTTTGCAGCATACATCCAACACCCATAAGCATTTTTAGCTACACAAAACATTTACATAAGTCATGTGTCAACAGAACGGTTTAAAAATTAGGATTCTTATACTTTACATATAATACAGTTTTCACACATTAATAAATATCAATACAATCATGTCACACTTATCACACTCAATCTACAACCAGAAGAATTGTGTAACTTTGTTTCAACTCACAGCACATACATAACACGTACTGCATGTGCTCGAAAAACAGTGAATTTTTTTTGTTTGTTTAAAAGTCTACATGACCTGTCCCTCATGGTCCAATTTGATGCAAAATATTCACAGCATTTGCATTATTCCAGAACCTCAAATTAAACTTAAAATAATTTTTTAGAGACCCTTAAAAAAGATTTGCCGAAAAAAAACAAGTAAAAACCTGTACGTCCACTGAGACATAAACCCAGGCCTAAAGGATGGTAAAATCGAAAAGGGCATCTGTATGTATGAACACTCCCACTTTCTGAAATGTTTGTGAATCTCCTCAGTTGCATGCTATTGTCGGAAACAAAATACAAGACAGGATATGGACAAGTGTTTGTAAACATTAGATATACAATGAATTTCGTATGGAGGAGGGGGCCCTTCCCTGTTGAACACATGAAACGCTTGTGTGGTTTCCCTCGACATTTTATTAGCTACAGAATACAAACGTAAAACAACGCAACCTCCCTGAAACCATCCTTTCAGGAATTTTGTACAGTTTTTAGCTTTTTCAAGGTCACTGGGAAGCCAGCGCCAATCCCAGCTGACTGGAAACCCTGGACTGATCACTTTTCAATCACATTTATTCACACTCCCATACAAACAATTTAGAGTCTTCAGTTTGAACCGCGCGAGAAAAGTAGAGAAAGGAGGGCAAGATACACAGCAGCTTTAACACAATTTTTGTCAGTAAACATATTATTTCCGGGGGGGCTATTGACATGAAAAATTCACCAGAAGTTAGTAATCTATACATACAAAGAAAGTAGAACAAATAAGATCAGGAATTAAGTTGTAATAATGTGAAATAGCACAGGGAAAAAGTATTGAACGCGCCAAGTGGTAGTTATTTAATACTTTGTACAAAAGCTTGTTTGCACTGACAGCTTCAAGATGCCTCCTTATGGAGAAACTAGTCACTCTGGTGTGATTTTTGGCCCATTTCTCCACACAAGCAGTCTTCAAATCTTGAAGGTTCTGTGGGGCTTCTTTTATCGACCTTGAGTTTGTCGGTTTGTGTGTATGTTTGTTTTTATGTATGGATTACTTGGGTTGTTCCCAAGATCTGGTAAAATATTCATGTCAATAGCACCTTTGGAAACATTTAGTGAGAAAAATGGTGATGTGTTAAATACGTATTTCACCCACTGTGTGTGTGTGTGTATCCATCCATCTATCTATCTATTTTTAATAATAATGCAGCCATATGGGAGGCACAAGCCAGTGCAAACTTCAGGCCAATCTCAGATAAATGTGGAGGCTTGCGTCAGGACAGGCATTCGGCTTAAAACTTTGACAAAAAAATGAGCGTTCCAAAAAATTCCATACCGAATCGATCGTGGCAGAGGTTAACAACGTCTGCCACCGGCGCTGTTAACCTACGAGGCGCTGGTGGAAATGCAGCCACTGTGGGTCGAAGACGAAGGAGAGGTGGTGGAAAGCGGGTTCTTGGGCAGAAAGAGAAGAGGAAAGCACAGAACCTAGAACCAAATGTGGGGACTTTGAATGTTGGGACTATGACAGGAAAAGCTTGGTAGTTGGTTGACATGATGATTAGGAGAAAGGTTGACATATTGTGTGTCCGGGAGAGCAGGTGGAAAGGCAGTACGTAAGATATTACATACACCATTGAATTTCATTAAATCGGGTATATATTAGGAATCACCTGGCAAACAAACCATATAAAGACCAATGATTCCGTAAAAAAAAAAAAAGTCATGTGTTGTCAGGTGAATTAAAAACTGAGAAAATCTGTTGATAGGTAAAACTAATAAATACATTGTTTTGATATCTTGTAACCCTGTCCTAGAATAAAATTTTCATCCCATGGTATGCAGAATCAATAGGGTCTTTTAGAGTACACAATCACCAAAATAAAAGCTGGCTGAAAACTGAACTTGCCAGAGTGCTGAAAAGCAACATGCAGACTTGATCTTTGAGCTCAACCATCTTTAAAATGACCATCCTTTACAATTGACAGAGTTTCTTACTTGTGGGAACAGTCAAAGTGCTAAAAAGGAACATATGCTGACGTGACCTTTTGACAGATCAGCCCTCTGCTGAGCTTTAAAATAAATAAGGCTCTCAAAATAACCCTCTAAAAATGTGATGGACCAGGGCCAAATTCTATGTAGTCCTGTTGACTGTGGGGCTTTAGTTTGCATGTTCTCCCCATGTCCATGTGAGTTTTCTCCAGTCCTCGCTCCCCAATCCTTCTCAGGGATAGGTTGAATGCACAGAACAACTTTCACTGTGCACTACATCGTACAACTGACAAAGTACCTTTTCATTGCTTTTCTGGGACAATAAACAGCAGGGAAAAGTTCAATTCAGGGATGGTGAATTATTACACTCTTCAATCGTGTACCTAATAAAGTGGCAAATGGGCTTACGTCTGTATTCGGTGTCCCTGTAAGCTGGGACAAAATAAAACAGGTATTCGCTATGGCAGCAGTCTTCACTGGTTACTTTTACACTATGTTCCCAGCAGCCACTGCAGCCCCGTTTGAAGCATAGGATGTTGGCCATTATTTTTCTCTGTATTCCGTTAAGTCTTGCTAAGTTTTCTTAGTGGCTATCACAGTATCCGTGATGGGCCGTGGGAGACAGGCGGTTGCTGAATCCCGGAGGCTCAGAGGTGGCACTACGTTCCGGCCCGCGGTTCACCAGCCGGTATTTTCCCTCACAGCTCGTCACTTTCTGATGCGGTTGCTCATGTTTGTCATATTCTGTCAAGGCTTTCTACGGCTGAAAGGTGAATGTAAGGCAGCTTTGGAGCACGTTTGTTTCCCCGGCAGTGGAATGGCGCTCCCCTACCGGACGTCAGCACAGGGGTGGACTCATACGGCCGCTCCATACATAGTTGATATGAGTTTTCTTTTAACAACTCATTCGCTAATGCATCTCGTACCAAAACATGCAAAAGAGCCTGTCATTCACATACACACTGCGCTTGTGTGCATGCTCTTAGAGGTAGAGTGCTCTTTCTCCCTCACACACGCATGCAGGCGCGCGCGCGCGCACACACACACACACACACACACACACACACACCACTAGCTTACAAAAAGGTATGCCACAGCAGGCATTGTAGGTAAATTAACCACATGGCTTAGCTTCAGAAGAGTTAATAGGGAGTGAGTGTGAGATGCCCGGAATAAATATGCCTTTTTCACTACTGATCGCCTCCAAGTACCCCTTTATACTAAGGCCAACGAGGTTTCTCATCCGCACCGTGGCAAACGTTTTGACAATGTAAACATCTGGTTGGGCCATCACGGCCTGTTACGTTTGACATTGTCTCACGACAATCCTGTTCTATCCCTGGTGGCATGAAACAGGGCTGCCATGGCCGCCGGGAACATTGCGTACACGTAGCCTTGCATTGTAATTACACAAGTGCAACATAACATACTGGGCACTCGTATGTTTGTGTGTGAATGCAAATAATGCTTAATAAAAGATGATAAATATATTAAAGTCCATATCTGATGGCTTCTTAGTGCGGATCCACAAAACACAATGTTAAGGGGGAACAAACAGTGATCTATATTGTCTCTCTGGTTCATCAGGAAGAAGAAGTCCGTCAGAGGGGATCTTCAGAAGAGCATAGACTTCCTGCAGTCAGAGTAAGGCTTGATAACATTCCTCTTTGTGTTCTCCAAAGACAGGAGGAGGCTCTTGATCTGCTGTCAAATGTTACTGCATCTCCACAAATTATTTACAGAACACAATTCTTCACATCAGCAGGACCAGACTGCAGTATTCCCTTTAGATAATACCAGATCAAACAAGTCTTTAAACATGCTTCCAAAGGTGCCAGCACTTCAAGGATGTGATGATAAGTTGCGAATGTACTGTCTTTCTACTCACTGTGACAGTACAAACCGTAAAAGTGATTACCTCGGACTGGCTGTTGGCTGAGGTCATGTAAACGCTGCAGACTGCTTCAACCTATCTCAGCAGCAGCCAGGGTGTGTGCACGTGTGTGTTTGATAAGAATCTTTACACATTCACTGCTGCGGGTGTGACAGATTCAGACGAACTGTCTTCTTCCATGTTCACCGCACTATGCTGATCAAAGCAGGCAGAGACTCTCCAGCTCATTTCAACCTAGGACCTGTTGGGGCAATTAGTTCACGCTTGTTAAACCCAATTAAGGTTGAAGCCTTTGGAGAGCATCACAGCTTCCAGGTCCTTGTCTTCCTCCTTCTCTCGGAGCCTCTGCTCCTCCAGGAGTGCCACCAGGTCATCACGTTGCTCCACAACATCTAGCATCTCATTTAAGATCTGCTTTTCCTGTGCAAGCTCCTTCTCATTCTTCAGGTGGTCTGAAAAAGAGCAAGGCAAATGAGCAATCACAGAGAAAATACACATTGGCCAATAATAACAGCTGGATTTAAAACATCTGCACATACAAAAGATCACTGGCAATGCATGGTCACAGACACGCACAATGTATGTCACTTGGTGGGGGTATCGCACCCGTAGGGCAGGGGCGGTGTGGCAATTGGGAATTTCGGAACCACTCCTGAAAGGCCGGCCCGGCCAACCGTCTTTTAAAAAAAGGATAATTCCTATAAAATTTCCAATACACCCAGCCATCTTTTAACACCATATAATTACAGACTGTCAACAAAGCCGTGCATGAGCGCATCTGTCACGTGCGCCGTGCACGCCAAGCCGAGTGCCCTGGCCACCGGCACCGGTTTAGATTATAGCCTGCAGGCTGAAACGTGTGTTTATGATTCGTGACTTCGTCGGACCCTTGCTGTTGTGCCGTGCGCGGTGCAACCAACAAGTATTAGTTAAGCAGCAGACAAGCCCGAAGCGGGTCATCTCCGGGTCCCTAGCCCCACACCAGATGGGAACCAAAATGTGCAAAGCTGACAGATCTTTTCATTTTCTTACATGGATTGCCTTTGTGTATTAACATAACTCTTGTCACGATGATTGTTATTATTATTATTAGCAGCTGCAACAACATCAGGGGGGGAGGTCACTACCATAGGGGTTATTGAGGGACTGGGTGACCCCATGGTGGCAGTGAGGAGCTGATGCTGGTCTTGGAGAACAAGGAGGCGGAGGAAGATGTGGTTGTCTTATTGGGGGAGAAGGAAGAAAATGGAACAGGAAGCAGCAATAACCCGACCAGTAGAGATGCCGTGTATAAGGCTGCCATACTGGGCAACTGTAGTATGCATACAGTGTATACAGCAAATGATGAGACCTAAAATCACAGTCACCGCTTATTGGTTAGTTTTTGGGGCTTCGTTGCAATAATAATTCAGTCTTTGGTTGTGCGCACCGCAGCTCTCCATCTAAATTTGCGGGCTGAATTTTGAGCCCAGTACATCCCTTGTCGTATGGGATTGTTTCTCAACACTCACACTTTTGCCGGTGAAAGGGTTCAAACACCCACACTTTACCAACTATAATTGCACAAATGCTTTACAGCAGTGGGCAGCCTTTTCTTCCCCTCCCTCTCTGCTGTTCCATGAACATCAGATTATAGTAGCAGTATGCTACCCCATCATTATCAACCTTCCCCATGTTATGGGAAAGCTACACAACGAATGAAATCAACATCTTTGCAACATTTGGTGAAAAGCATGATACTCTGACACATATCTGTAGCCCTAACTGAAGGAGGAGATGCCATTTTGGCCCATGTTGAGATTTCAAGTACTGCACTGTCAAAACATACCCCACATGATACTGTGGCTATTTTGCACATATACTGTAACAATCTCTTCGGTGGATGCAGCTATAGAAGTACCTCATACATTTATTCAATAGGAGGGCAGGTATGATGACACTATCAGAGAGTTGTAATTTGCGGTGCATCATACAGAGAGAGGTGTTTATATTTACATTAGAGCAACACTCACAGACTTGGCTGCAAACTCACCTTCCACAGCCATTCGCTCCCTCAGTTCCTGCTGCAGTCGGCTCTGACGGTCCTCTAGCTCCAATTCTCTGGCACTTAAAAGACAAAATGAACAGAAGAACTATCACTTTCAGCCTTCCTGAGTGCCATATCTTAATAAAAGACTTTGATAGAATAACAATAGTGTGCAACTCAACAGCATCATCTATGTAAATAATGTGACATTATTCCACCATGAACCACTGCACAGGGTTCCGACACATTTGAGATTTCGAAATTCCATACATTTTCCAGACCCAAATTTCCAGACTTCTCGGTAAAAAATAAAAAAACAAAAAAATCTAATAAAATATATTTTTTTAAATCTAATCATTTGTGACATTTCAGTAAATAGATGATATTATAATATTTATATGAGACGGTCGATATACTCTGTCGGTCTTCGTCGACTGGACGGCGGCATAAAATTTTGCAGGTTATCGATCATTCAAAACATCAACGGTGAAGTGTTCAGTTCGTATTTGTGGTTTCGGAGCATGTATGCCACAGTGTCAAACTCATGGCCCAGGGGCCATTTCCAGCCCGTCACATCATTTTATGTGGCCCGTGAAAGCAAATTAAGCGCGTCAACTTCCATGATTGTTGCGAAAATGCGTACAAAAATGTTAAATTGTCATATGTATAAAATATTGAGATATTGCAGAAGCTTTTTTTTTTTTTTTTTTTTTTTTACAAACCCCTTTTGACAGTAAATTGACCAATAGTTAAACTACTACGCTTGACTTCTGACTTCACAACTACTTATCCATCAGCTTATTGTGTATATGTAATAATATGATAAGGCAATTGAATTCAACACAGCCCTCTGATGGAAACCATAACTACAATGTGGCCCGCAACAAAAATGAGTTTGACACCCCTGGCTGTATACTTTCCCAGTGGCCAGAGCAGCTTCTTTTGCCCGAATCATAGTGTGCCATAGAATTTTGGCCATTTTTTTCTGTGTAAAGCTATGGAGGTCTTTCTACAAACCTTGCTATCACTTACAATATCATGAGTTCGGATTCATAGCGGACAAGGGCATTCTTCTCCTGCACCAGCTTGAACCACTCTTGCATTAGTTTAGGATCGTCCTTCTTACCCATGCCTGGAGAGAAGAGTGGGCAAAAGTATGGCAGTGAGAGGCAGGACATCAGACAAGACATAAGGACATAAAAGGACACTCAAGGACCAACGCTGGGTAATGCAATGACAGCCAAGGCGGGATATCCTTGTTGAGGGATGGTGAGGTGGAAAGATGGACTCGACACAATTGTGGTCGGTTGGTCCATACTTCCCAGAGTCACATAAAGATGGTGTGGAGGTTTCAACTTCAGGGAGGTGTGTGTACAAACAATTCTCAAACACACATACAAACACAATGGAAGTTGGAAATAAAAATTTGTTATAAAGATCCATTTGTTTAACACAGATCAGACAGTGTATGTAGGTAGATGTTCTTTTGGAGCAACTATTATTCAGTATCTTCTTGGTTCATCAGAGTACAAAGTGATGAAGGCTATGTGGGTGGACTGTAGTAAAAACATTTGACTAAATTCAGGGACTTTTCACTTAATCCTTCCCTGCCCAGCTAATGACCCATCAGCAGAAATTAAATAACACAAATCCAATCAAAGCAGAGCATTTTAAGAGGAAACGATTTCTGAAGTATATATTGCCTTTGCTTTAGAATTTATGTGAATCCCGGGATATCCTATGGCCAAGCTAAAATAATTGAATTGTGAAGTACCATGCCAGTTATGATGAAAATATATCAAAGCAGTTCTCCGATGCCATTTGTGAGCAGTATGTATTTAGACTGCAGATATCAACCCAATTACAATTACTGAATCTTGATTAAAATGGCACATTATAGTTATTGACTTCCAGCCATTCCTGAACTTCAAGAGCTCACTGAAATTGAAAGAGTCGTCATGATACTTGATGGCCTCTTCTCATTTTTATGACGTGGTCTAAAAATTAGCCCTGTACATTATTATAGATATTACAAATCGTTTCGTTGGGCCTGGACCAAGTCGTCTCCCTTCAGGTTTAAAATAAAGGCAAACAAATTGGTCTATTCATCTCTGTGCTTTCTCTGTAGTTCCGGAGGGCGTTGCTTGGTTCTATGTCAGGGTATGAATTGAGGCATTTCAATGAAGTCTGGCTGACAATGACAATATACTGTATATGCCATCGGTCCACTAATACTGCAGTCACACTGGCCGATTTGTATCCACTTGACACCTGATTCAGATTTGAGGATATGCAATGTAATGTGATTTTCTGCTTACACTGTTCTGATACCGTACGTATCAGAACCGGGCCACTTGGGACGAAATAATCCGAATTGGGTCAGTTGAAGCGTGTGAAAAATCCTACCTTAGTTTCTTCATTATTGCTTTTCTCTCCATGATCTTTAAGACCAATATATTGAAACTGATAAGTAGGACTGTCACTATAATTTTTTAAAGACGTTTTCCCAAAAATTATCATGATAAATGATAATATTGCCGTTTTTTTTAATGCCTCTCAAATCATGAAAATTAAGGCCAGCCCTTATTATTTTTTATTGATTTATTTTATTTGTTTTGCTTTTAAATCAGTATTGTTATTATTTTAATTTCCTTTCTTGTTTCTCTCATAAATTGGTTTTCTTTACTCTATGATATGGATCCCCCTGGGTCTGAAACAAAGAATAAAGAGCTGCAAGACTAGCCTGGTCTATATGAAGCCTTCTATTCAAATTACATACTGTATATTCGGTTTCGAAGCCCAAACCGAATGAAAATGCTCCATATAAACACCTAAATCAGAAAAAGCAGGCCGAATTTGAATAGAATTTCATTTGGTTTCACAGGGGTGGAATATTACTTTTGCCACACCGATCAGAAGTTAATGTTCCTGTGTTTGTGTTAACTGGGGACTAACAAGAAACTCGGACCGAAGTGCTAATATTTTTAACGATATCGCCACGATGGAGTGAGCCGTTTAGCTCCTTAAATCGCTAGCTCGTTAGCGCGCAGGCTAGCTAATTAGCTTGCGAGTTTGCTCGTAAGGTCGCGTCCGGGCTAGCGAACACAACCAACAGTTAACCTTCCCTTAATTGTCTTTTTTGTGTGAATATACGCGCTGCACATGGAGCATGGAGTATTTGGACGGAGCCAACACCGGCAAGCATGTACCGGTCCATGAGCCCACTAGCGGCTAATGAAACAGCCAACCAACTCTGGCGGCTCACGGTGTGATCTGCACGCGGGCTCACCACAACAAAGACAATTTATCGAGTCCATAAAAACTATCGTGTCCATTTTATATTATCGAATGATAAGTCGATATAGTAATTATTGTGACAGGCCTGCTGATAAGAGTTTGGGTTGAAAAGATTTAATGTTGAATTTGTTTTCAATTTGCTATTATGCCTAGTTATAACAAATACAACATTTTCCAACAATTTTTGGCACATAACGTAAATGCTCCTCTCTCGCATTAAATATTGTGTGCTTTTTTTTCCCAAATGAATGATCAAATGCAAGCTGTCTCTTCATATGGTAGTCCAATGGCCAGATTCACACTACGTTATTAGGTCTGGGGAGAAGCATATTAAGTGCAGTTCACAGAGCTTCAGACTTTCTCCATAGCATGCTAAGAAATAACTGCTATTTGACAGCAGCTGGTGGAGCCAAGATGTTTCCTTGAAACAGTTAAGGGACTTTCAATGCAGCGTGACATACTTACAGACGAGAAGATGAGATTCTGAGGGGGGAAGAAACGTGTTGTAGATACAGTAGAAGTAACTAAAGACTCAAAGCTTGAGCATTTTTGTAAAGACTACCTTATTTATGTGTTGTTTTTTTCTCTAAATATTTCTTTCCAACATCCCCACCAACACCAGCCCTCAGCCCAAGGTTCCAAACACAGGAGAGCCCTCGGTGAAAGGGAACATAAAAGTAAAGCAAAAATCAATCAGATCACACACGGAAAAAAAAAAAAGCTTGTCTTCACACACTTCACAATTTGAAACTCAGGCAAAATCTCCATTGGCAGGTGTTAGCTACAAGAACAATCCAGATGATTCATTCATTTATAAAACTTCTTTTGTGCATGACTCCAATATAACACATCTTCACACCATGCAAGGGTCACACTCCTGAATTATAAACTTAGCCTGCAAGCTATAGTTACATTTGAGGGGTTCATCGCGTGCATTGTTGTGATTTTTTATTACATTTTTTTTTTTTAAATACGTGACACCTGTCAATAATCTTAAAACGGCGAATGGTGGTCACTAGGATGACCTATTCTACTTGTTGAATTTGCAAACAAAACATGCACTTTGTTCAAAATAACACCACAGCAGAGTAGTAGCCCCTAAAAAAATTACACTGTGGGAAAATCTACTGAGCCGTAATAAAAATAAATAAATAAAAAAAAGAGGAGGGGAAGGAAGATGAGAGAGGGTTCAAGGAAATAGCCCAGTTCTGGAGAACCCCTGTGGTTGCCATGGTAACCTGCCACACCCGACAAGCAGAGGCGGCGAGGTTACGTTACCTTCAGGGGAACAGCAGAGGCAGAAGGGGAGAGGTCGCCGACGGTGCATCCCCACATAGGGTTCAACTTCCACAAGACAGGGGGAAAGGGAGCGAGGGGCTGACACAGACAGGGACATTGATGTGGAATAGAGAAGGGGTGGTAGAAATGATACAGAAGAACAAGAAGAAGAAAAGCAGAGATGTTACAGTGAGAAACAGTAGAGGACAGGGTGTGGGAGGGTGAAGGGACACAGTGTGATGAGAAAGAAAAACGGAGGATAAAATCAAAAGGAGGGCAAGAAGAGTGAGATAAGAAGAAGACAAATCACCTAGGAAGAGGTGGGAGAGATCATCTCTGTAGTATAAGGGATGAATAAAGTAGGAGTAAAAATTGGAAAACAACCTGGATGAAAAAGCCTTTTGCTAATGCATTTCTATACGCTTCACATTCTTCATTTGAGGATAAGGTAGAATAAAAAAAAACTTGCACTTCCATACAAATTTTTTTATTTATTTTTTTACATCGCATGGTTCAAGTGACAATTCCAATGTCTTGGGGAAAAGAAAAAGTATGGAATCAGATATCCTCAGATGGGAATGAGTCCTCTTGTAAACTATCAATTCGAGCTTGACGCCATCGCAATAAACCGATCAGTGACGTATACACCCTGTGTCTCCTCAAGAAAACACAGTAAAACATGTTGTAAATAAATCTAAACTACAGCGAACATAAAGACCATTTACTATGACCTAATGATAGTACGTTAGAGGCATTTGCTGACGACATCCAGTGGAGAAATGTGGAGGTTAGCCTCATTCAAAACAATGGGGGGGTATAGTCAGCCCAGGCCAACTAAACTATGTAGTTTCATCCATCCAGCTATACTGGTTACCCTGACTAGGGTCGTGGGCGTGCCGGAGCCTATCCCAGCTGACTCGAGGCGAGAGACTGGGTACACCCTGAACTGGTCCCAAGCCAATTGCAGGGTACATATAGACAAACAACCATTCACACTCACATTCACACCAAAGGGCAATTCAGAGTCTTCAATGAAGCCAGCATGCATGTTTTTGGAATCTGGGAGGAAATCAAGAGTACCCGGTGAAAACCCACATAGGCATAGGGAGAATATGCAACCTCCACAAAGAAGAGGCAGGATTTGAACGCAGGTCCTCAGAACTGTGAGGCAGATGTGCTAACCAGTCGTCCGCTGTGCTGCCCTATGTCATTTTTAATATTTGCATTATTCAACCTTTTTTCTTTTTTGTAATTTTTGTTTTCAAACAGGCATCATAAGTAAACAATAACAAAACGAGCAGCAGGGGAGGATCCATTATTTAACCCATGGTGAGTTCACCTTTACAATTGTGTGTTCATATGTCCGTATATGTTTAGTTTTCTCTACCAGGTAGCAAATAACTTTAGTCAGGTCTAACAGTTAAAACAATTTTAAGCAATTTTGACGAATTTTCATCAAAATTATCAATTTTACCTCTCAAGTTAAAAGTGATTCTTTCCATAGTATACATACTGTACACAACATCAATCCAGTAGGTATTTTCTGTTCAGGGTCTTCTTACAAGCGACTAACAATAGTCTCAACAGATATTTATCACCAATCATTCATTCTTTTATAATTTACCCGAAAGCGGTATTTGAGTAAAAGTATGAATACCTTAACAGAAAATAACTTTGGTAAAAACAAATGTCACTTTGTCAAATATCCATCCATCCATCCATTTTCTGAGCCGCTTCTCCTCACTAGGGTCGCGGGCGTGCTGGAGCCTATCCCAGCTGTCATTGGGCAGGAGGCGGGGTACACCCTGAACTGGTTGCCAGCCAATTGCAGGGCACATAGGAACAAACAACCATTCGAACTCACAGTCATGCCTACGGGCAATTTAGAGTCTCCAATTCATGCATGTTTTTGGGATGTGGGAGGAAACCGGAGTGCCCGGAGAAAACCCACGCAGGCACGGGGAGAACATGCAAACTCCACACAGGCGGGGCCGGGGATTGAACCCGGGTCCTCAGAACTGTGAGGCTGACGCTCCGTGCTACGTGCCGCCTTGTCAAATATCATTTGACAAAATTCTGTGGTATTTAAGTATCAAAACAAATTTTCTGATCTTAAATGTACTTACGTATTGGAGGTAATAGTAAAAATATTCAAAAAAGTGAATAGTCAGAATTTTGAATGTTAATTTTTATTTATTAAGTTTACTTGAGTGGTGTACAGTAGTTAAAGATCTGCGTTGGCTAATGAGCGAAGTTAGCCTGGCCGTCACGTGATGCTGGCGTCTGCTGCCCTCTAGTGGGAAGGAGCGACAGAGACACATAGGTTGCATCTCAAGTCTGTTAAATGCAACACTCCTCAAAACATTGAACGCGACCAGGAAGTTGTCACACCGCCATATTAAGGAGTGTCTCAAGTGTCTTAAATGCCCATTGAGGAGCCTCCATGAGCGATCTTAAATCGAGAGATGTCTGACGTATCCTCTGCGGAAGTCCCATAGCTCCTCGATGGTGCCTTTTGAAAATGGACGTGTACTAGATCGTGAACAGAGCACAACTTGAAATAAAATACTTATCTTCTGTTTTCGTCAATCCTTGATTGTTTTAGTATGACTATACACACTTTGCTGAGTGTCTGTTGTATTTGCGGAAGTTGGGGCAGTCTTTAATACTAAAACGACTTAATTACATTGGCTCATGGTTACTGTACGCCTAACCAACCACATATTTCGAAGGTTTGTGTAGTAATTAGGCTGTCATTTTGGGAAATGCATTTGGCCACAGGAAGAAAATAAAAGCTTTCTGTTGGTTTGACACTGTTTTTGCATTCAATGTAAAATAAGCAGCATATCAACATTTTACATGTACTGTATTTACGAGTCGCTCCAAAAATGTGCTGTGTGCAGAGAGAGACAGGAGGACAGGATGGGTTTGGTAATGACCAATCATGATAGTCTTTGCATCTGCAAAGTTGTAAAGAAAAACAGTGTTGATTATATTTGACTTTAATGTCATCCCACTTAAAGCATAAAGTGGACATTTGTTGTGATAGTCATAATTTAGCCATGCAGATGGTTCATTTGTGACATGTCAATGGCGTGACGTCATCTTTAGTAGACGTCTCCATTTAAAGAAGTCATCGAGGAATGCTTGTCTTATTTCCACCAAACATTCCTTCTGCATGGCTCCTCTGTGAATACCCTCACTCCTCGACGGAATTTCTGGTAGGGGAGCTAGCATGGAAACAGAGGAGCTAGGAGCTAGGACCTGATAAGTTCCAAATATAGAAATGAGATGCACCCTTAAGACATACACAGTGCCACCAGAAAGTATTCACACGCCTTCACGTTTTCCACATTTTGCTATGTTACAGACTTATTCTAAAGCCGATTTGAGTATAGTTTTATATATTCTATATTAAATATCCCATAATGACAAAGTAAAAACATATTTGCAGACATTTGTGTAAATTTATAAAAAATGTAAACATTCAACTATAATAATAAGTATTCACACTCTTTGCTGTTACACTTAAACTTGAGCTCAGGTGCAACTGATTTCCACTGCTCATCCTTGAGATGCTTCGACAACTTAACTGGAGTACATTTGTGGTTAATTCAGTTGATGGAACATCATTTGGAATGGGACATACCTGTCTGTATAAGGTCTCATAGTTGGCAGTGCATATCAGAGCAGAAACCAAGCAATGAAGTCTAAGGAATTGTCTGCAGACGTCCGAGACCGGATTGTGTCAAGGCACAAATCTGGGCAAGGATACAAAAGAATTTCAGCAGCATTGAAGGTCCCGAAAAGCACTGTGGTCTCTTATTATTCGGAAATTGAAGCACCAGGACCCTTCCTAGATCTGGCCGTCCGACCAAGCTGAGTAACCGGGGAAGAAGGGCCTTGGTCAGAGAGGTGAACAAGAACCCTATGGTTATTAAAGCGGCACTCAAGTTTTCCCTTGCGGAGATAGGAGAACCAACCAGAAGGTCAACCATTGCTAACGCAATCAGCCCTTTATGGTAGAGTGGCCAGCCGGAAGCCAATTCTCACTAAAAGGCACACGGCAGCCCGCTTGGAGTTTGCCAAAACGCATCTTAAGGATTTTCAGACCTGCAGGAACAAAATTCTCTGGTGTGATGAAACCAAAATAGAACGTTTTGACCTTGAATAGCCAGCGTCATATCTGGAGAAGAAGTGGCACTGGTTATCACCTGACTAACGCCATCTGTACTGAAGCATGGTGATGGCGGCATTATGCTGTGGGGTTGTTTTTCTGCTGCAGGAACTGGGTGACTAGTCTGCATAGAGAGTAAGATGAAAGCTGCCAAATATAGAGAGAACAGAGAACTACAGATTGCTCTGGAACTCAGACTAGGGTGCCGATTCCCCTTTTAACACAACAATGACCCAAAGCACAAAGCCAAGACGACAAAGGAATTGCTTCAGGAGTAGCCTATGAATGTTCTTGCCCATCCAACCTGACTGACCTTGAGAAGATCTGCAGAGAAGAATGGGGGAAAATGCCCCAAAACAGGTGTGCCAAGCTCATAGAGTCATACCCAAGAAGACTTGATGATGTGATTGCTGCATTAGCTTAACCGTACCCATTACTTGGTAATGTACACCACAAGTTACGGAATGATGTCATCAACATGAAGCAATAACTTAATTAGTGTAGTTGAAGCCACATTAAATCAGCAACTTAGTGCATTTCTTTGAACTTTTATGGTACTCCACTGTCACTGTGCATTGTACAATCAACAATCACTTCTCAATCGCTTTCTTCTATTCATTGGCAAAAAAAGGGCGGCATTAAATTAGAATTGGGCACTGGGACCTGCAGTGTACATCCAGCCTTAAGAGTCAATAATGTAGACACACTCATGCTGTTTAAGCTTTTAACTGATCATTAATTACAACTGCTTCTCCTAGGAACCCACAAGCTCACTACCATGACATTACAACTAGTTGTCCAGCTCGCTACTTTATACTGTAAATATGTACATTGCCTAACAGAGCAAATTTGATGTCATTATGAAACTGAAATCATCTTGTCCATAATGTCATAAGACTTACTGGCTACAAAATTCTGAAGAACAGCACCAAGATCGACATGAAACTGAATAAAAGTGATGTATTATGAATTCAAAGCAAGCAAAAGAACTTAAGGGTACAGGTCAGCATTCAAGAAAAGAGATACAAAAGACCAATGATGTAGACTCACTACCAGGAATTCTACAAATAAAAGGCAGACATAACACACATGGAACACTTACGGTATAGTCCCTTTGTACCTTCTGACTTGAAAAAGTTAAAGTTGGTAACTCACACTACAGCAGTTGTTAAATTCACTTACAACCACAACATTAAAGAGATCCAATAGCAGATATATTGTTCTATGACAACCCCTCTTAAGAGTCTCAGTCAAAACTTTAAGCATTAATAAATTAATACCTTGGTAAAAATAAAAATAAAATATTTTTTGATACAGCTCTTGCGTTGGAACCCACTGGATTGTGAAACTGTATGTAAGTTTAAAGTGATTCTATGTCGGAAGAGTGAGTGAGTAAAAGCAAGTTATGCCAAACAAAGAAGCCAAGAACCTCTTAAAATTGTGATGCCTACACAGACAAACGCACAAGCTTTCTAAATGAAAATATACTGATTGACAGTGAATTCGCGGGCCAAAATCTTACCTTATATTCAAACAAGTCTGCAGTTATATGACAAATCCTACATGGTGACTACAGACCAGTCACCCAAGATCAGAGGTCGAGGGGTTGCATTAATGTTAGCGCACATTGCGTATAAATACTAGGGGAGCAACAACTGAGCAGGTTAGAGAGAAAGTCATGGAGGGATTGTGGGACATAACTAAGGCAGCTAAAAGAAGCATGGATTATTAGAAATATTAACAAGGCTCAGGTGTTATTTCTACTAGGGGGGACACAGTTAAGGGAACAAACGTGTTTCTAATGGAAGGATATAAACTACTACGCTCTGAATGTTTTCCCATCCCTGCAACACAATCATCTTGTGATTTTGTGCTATTACTGTATGTTTTACATTCTATATATTTTAGCGTATTGTTGTCAGAACTTAAGTATATATTAAAGTTTAGTTTGTTGGGAATGGTTTTACAGGCAAAGACTCGTTTGCAAAAGACAGAATTACCTATTACAGAGAGCATGAAAATGAGGTAAAACAACACCCAGCTTTATTTGGGGCTCTTTATTTGTTTCAGAGCGGCTATATACTATACATGTTATCCTGACATACCATGCATTGCTTATTGTGGTGTTTTAATGGCTCAAAAAGATATAATGACAGTCATATCTATAATATCAAAATGTTATTTTATTATCAGATCTCATTGAGCTGGTCCTTTTTTTAATGAATGTGTAAAGAAGGGGAGATTTTTCATTTATTACTGTACATAGTACTACTACTTTTTTTGGGTTGAAATACTGTTAACTTGTGTATATTTCTTAATATGGTTGGAGTTCACAGTGGTGCAGAATTGCACTGCATCTTATTTAGCCACATGAACGAAGCAAAATATTAGAAACAGCTCTTTGCTTTAAGCTGTCTGATGTGCTACACCACTGCAACCTAAAACTACAGTTAATGTAGCCTATACTGCATACAATAATCCATCAGTCATAGGTATTAGAAATCAGTCAATTTTATTGGTTTGATCTGCTTTTGGTGTGGAGAAGGCCAGGAGATCTGGACAAGTGGAATGGAGGAGGTTTTGTAATGATGCTAAAACCAATCAGCCAGCCAGCCAGTCAATGGAGGTAGATGGGTACAAAGCTCCAAGGAAAATAAAAGGTAGGGTGGGGAGACATTCAGTTAGCCATTAGGTTAGTCTGTAAGCGACAGATAGTAAATACATACCGCCCAGATGTAAGTCCAGGATTTCACTGTAATTAGAATCTCCCCAATAGTCTACAACGACAGGGATATATTAGAGATGAGTTATTTCACACTGCCCCACACTGGGCAGAAGAACAATCCTCCTAAAATGAGCATGCATGCGCGCGCGCACACACACACACACACACACACACACACACAACCACACTCAACCTGCAGGGACCAAAAAAAAATTTTTTTAAAAATAAAATAAAAAAATAAAAAAATAAAAATAAAAAACAAGCTATCCTTCTGTACTCACCACAGTGCCCAGTACAAACATCTTACACGCATGAGCACATGACAATAAAAATAATCAAACTGCTTTATAGATTTGTTGTATTGCTGCAAACTGGCGCGGTCTACTTCATTCGGACTTTTATAGCTATTTTGTGTCATCCAATGAAATAAGATAATTTAACCCAGCCAAGTATAGAAGATTCATTTTATAATGTAATGATTGAATATTTGATAATTGCTAACCAAAAGGGCATCTGGGTGTTAAATGAGATATTTCAGTACAACAGGATACAGTATGAATACAGAAGTATTGGAAAGACTTTATATTAAAAAAAAAATTATAATTAAAAAAAATAAAAATAAAAATAAAAAAAATCAGGGTTTGGGTTAGACCTCCTTTCATCCCTGCGACTCTTAATTCTTTTCACAAAGCCATTTTCCAACTCTGTAGGAACAGTTTCAGGAAGACCCCTTTCTGCTCCAGCATGACTGTGATGTATACTGCACAAAGCAAGGTCCGGATGGCCCAAAACAGACGTTTATAGTGTACGTGTAACACAAACTCTAGATTGCTGTTGTCCAACATTGCAATAACACATCGTAACCCAAAGAGTTAATGGCAGATGCCTTTGTTTCAGCGCTTAGCTGCACTAAGCGAATCTTTGTAGAAAATATGTCGGCTGTAGTTTTGTAAACCAATCTGTTGGCCTGTCACGATAATTTTTTAAAGAAGATTAATTTTCCCAAAAACTATCACAATAACTGAAATTATCGTTGTTGTTTTATGCCTCTGAAACCTGAAATCATGAGCCTACCCTCCAGCTGCAAGACTGTTGTTGGTCCACTGAAGACGAGCCTTTCACCTGTCAATTAAATATATGTTAACGTTCGCTTTAGTCAACGGGGGTTATTCCAGGCACTTCCAGTTTTAAGGACTGATCCTGCTCCGCCTCTTCTAGTCCGCTGATCTCTACTCCAAATGACTATTATTTACAATTCACTCAAGGCACACCGTAAATTTCACCGAACAAGCTGAGTCGTATTATTAAAGCATATTCATCCATCTCAATACCTGCGTTAAATATAGACCAATCATCTAATGCATAGCTAGCATAGCTATTAATGTTCGCGCACTAGAGCCCACTCATTCTTTGGTCAAAACTACAAGAGACGGCACAATCATTGACATTTTACTAATGTCTTTAAGCAAAGCAAACTACATCAACATTTTTCTTCCTTTCGTGGTGATTTCAAGTAGCAAGCTGTTTTTTTTAACTGCGAGGTTGGCCACTTGATTAGGGACAGCTAGCAAGACGGCAGACGGCCGGGCTTGTCATCACCGTGCTTTTGCACACTAAACGTTCTGAACTCGTGTCCCGTATTTAATAGAGGGTTTTGCGCTATGTTTGTGGAAGGCTAACAAATACAATACAGAGGAACGTAAAATCAAAAAAAAAAAGATCATTTGAGGACATCCAGCAACTGCACAAGAGTCACTCTTTTATTTAACTCTCCCTGAGAGCGAAGCAATTGTATGGCTGGCAGATAGTGTTTACAAAAATATTACCCTGACACCATGGCAACTGTGTGCCCCAGAAGTACTACGCCCCGTCTGTGAGCCCACTAGCGGCTAACTCTGTCGGCTCACTGTGTGATCCGCGCGCCCGCTCACCAAAGCAATGAGAATATATCGAGCCCGGAAAAACTATCGTGTCAATTTTATTTATCAAACCATAAATCGATATAGTAATTATCGTGACAGGTCTACCAATCTGAATTTGATTTCAACCGCTGCCCATCAGAACAGATCACACTCATGTAAACGGTCCTCGCTGGGAGACAGTGAAGGAGACAACGTGCATCAAAAACAAGCACACACACAAATCTTTCCAGGAACACACATTATCCTAAAGTGCATGCATCTCTGACTGACGATGGCAGACATGTTACAGACATATTATGATGTTCAAAGATGGAGAACTGTTGCAGTGTGCCACCACAGATGGAGCCAACTAACAGTGTCACATGTCATTCATATGAAGAGAAACCTCAGTGACTCTAATACCTGATCTTCTTTTGTGCTGTTTGGGTAATGTATAAGTACCTTTGTATATCCCTTTAAGAAAGTAGAGTGGCAAACGTTAAAGCAGAGAAACAACTCGTGGCGGAATAAACAGAGGCTTGGTTTCTAGAATATAAAAATAAATAGACCTTCTGTTGAGTGAATATAAAGTACTATGCAAAACCTTTAGTCCACCGTTAGATCTGCATTTTTAGTAGTCCCATAATGACCATATATAACAAGAATGTCACTCAGTAGAGCACATACCTCCACCAGGGCTAAACTGTTACTAAAACTGAAAACAATTAATAGATTATCATCTTTGTGTTTGTTTGTCCCTCTATTCATTAGTTAGCAGGCTACTTCATGGAAGACTATGAAAAGACAGGAGGTGCCTTTATTATTCTGGCAGGTGGACGGATAGCGTTGATGCCCTGGTAACTCAAATGGTATTTTTATATATACATTATTCTCGATATCTATCGAGAATAATGTTTATTTCTTAAGCGAAAACATTTATTTGCCTTTGTTGCACAGAAAAATAAAATGTTTTAAATGATCTCACAGGGACATGCTTTTTGTTTTTCAATTTCAGTTGAGCTCACAGTATTCATCAATATTCCATTTATAACTGCCTTTGTAGATTGAGAAATAGCTGAATCCAAATAAGCATCAAATTATAATGAGATGTGCTCTCACAGGGGAGGAGAGCCTTCAACCCGTTGCAAAAAAAAAAAAAAAAAAAAAAAGCTATAACACTGTTTGAACATCACATAATTCCAGGAGCATACATTTGATATTGAAGCATTAAGATTTTTGAGGTATTCTGCCACATGTAGTTAAAAAAAATGAGAAAGAAAGGGCAGGACAGTGAGTATTTGTTTACCTGCTTCTCCTCGCAGTGCCTTTTCCACAGCCACGCCTCTCTCCTCCAGCTGCCTTTGCTTCTCCTCCACCTGCTCCAGCTGCCTTTGAATAATCTAAATGTAAAAAAAAAGAGACTTTTTTTTTTTTTAAGGCAAAATGCCCCAAATACAAAAACTTGTGCCAACATAAGTCAGATTAATCGTATCGTTTAATTAATCGTAAAAACGCCGTACTGAGAACAGTTACATAAAAATCAGCACACCCACATTCCCAAATGAATATATTTAGCTATAGAAAGATAGATTATTAATAAAAATGCATATATCAACAAAAATTTCATTTGACAACACAAATAGTGGGAAATATTACATTCTTACGAATCAATTAAACATGATCATATTTAGGTTTTGTAATAAGACTTTAATTTGGCTACTAACCTGGGCCCGGTGTAACCTCTTCAGTTCTTCCTGCTTTGCTTGTCGTCGAGCAGCTTTCTGGACTCTTCGTGTGAGCTTGGCATTGAGCTCCTCTTCTGTGTACGTTTTCTAGAGGAATCACAACAAGATGTTAGATGCTTAAAACAAAAGAAACGTGCATCTGACAAAGGGCTCTCAAGAACTCACTAAAAGGAAAATTAATTCAGTCCACACGGTGGTGAACATTGTCGACTAGCACTTATGTGCACTGGCTTGGAAAATAAACTGAATTGCCTGGAACAATCAACACTAGGGTTGGGCATCGACAATCGATTGGAACCGGGATTACGTTCCGGTTCTCCCGGAACAATTCAAATTTAAAAATTTCGTTTCCCAGTTTCGATGCCTACAGTCCTCCCACCACGAAGAAGAAGTGGTGAAAACCAACGAAGTAGCTGCAAAAACTCAAAGAATAAGAACGTGCTTGTGCCCAACGGTGGCCGTGAACAAAAGTGTGTCTTATCTTTGCCGAAATGAATGACCAGTCATCTCAGTGCAAAATTCGGAATAAGATTATATTGTGCAAATGACGCTTTCACAATGTGTAGCATCTGAAGCACTCAAAGCCTCAGCCTACACTTCGTGGAGCTTTAGTGATGTCAACTCTCAGTCAACTGTGTGAGTGAAACAATAAAATAAGTCTATGCCAACATTGAGACAGCTAATAAGGTAAACGGCTGCACTGATGTTTTTTTTGCATTTATTTTAGTCAAACCAATGTATGCGCCGATGACAGAAAACAAAAGCTTAACATTGGGCTAAAACTTTACCGTAGCAACTTTACATCACAATGAATTGGGACAAAATTCACATAAACGTCTCACAGTATCACAAACACTAACTTTGTGCTTCATCGGGTAGGGAAAGGAATCAGCGTTTCATAGCATTTGGTTTCATCCATTAAAAAAATAAAATAAATTTCACCAGTGCCGTGTGAAATGAAATTAAATTACAAGTAGCACGACTGAATGTCGATGACGTATGAAAACAAACAAGCATGTAAATGACTATCGAGTACGGAAAAACTATCGTGTCCATTTTATTTATCAGACGATACAGTAATTATAATGACAGGCCTATCCTTGAGTAATATAGACCCTTTCCAAAAAAATTGAATATCATGGAAAATTTTGAGTATTTATTTGTTTTTACATAATTTGGACTTCCACCTCATAAAACCCACAAAATCAGGAATTCAAAAAATG